>NW_020528767.1:300000-451139 GCF_003368295.1 Carassius auratus
AAAACGTCCAGATAGCTCTGGAAATGTTGTGGTGTTTGCATCATCTGTAATGTACAGACTGCTGCCATCAACCTGTTGAAGTGCATAGAAGGAAAATACCATAAGTTTAATGAACATTTAAAATAAATGGCAAACAGTAAAAAGACAAATGCTAATCCATCAGATTCATTGTTAGTTTAATAACGAATATAAACAAAATGCTTAATTAAAATGTCAGAAAACCTAATAGGGGTGGAACGGCCTGCACATTAATTAAACTTATCAGATGACAAGAGCATGGTTGATGTAAGGTTTGTAAGATTTACCTGCTGGTTAATGTATTGGTGTGAATACTGGCTTAATAGTCATTGTTTTACCATATTTATTTATAAAATATATTTCATAATTAAACTGCACTGACTGTCTAGTTGCACTATGTGTTAGCCTGTTGTTTTGGCATTGTTTTGCAATGATGAATGATGCATTTGGCAATTTTAATAGCTTGTTACAATTTGGCCTAATCTGCAGGTCTACTCCACATACAGTCTATTGATATCATGTGTTAGTTTCTGTCATGTTCTGCATGGCCAATATGAAGTGATTTTATGGATTTGGTTAGGTTCATTGTAGGACAGATGATTAAAAAAGGCACTAGGGATATTTTCATGATCTCAAAATATTCTAACAAGTAGGCTCTCTCTTTTTCTAGATGCATATAACAAACCAAAAAGGGAGATCCCTGCCCGAATTGAAGAGATGCACCACATGCTGCAAGGACTTTCAGTTTTCATATATATATCTATATCTACATATATATATATATATATATATATATATATACACACACACCAGTTAAATATGTTAAACAAATGTTTCTTATTTATCTCTCTCTGTCTAGAGTTGAAGCCTACAGCCATTCTGTCCATGCAGCAACTGATGGAAAAGGGGTTCACTTTGGTGCTTGTGATGTTGTCGCAAAAATGACATATATATATAAACATTCTTGAATCATTCTTGTGTCTTGTCTTGCCTCTCAACAACTTTTAAACTCTCGGCTGTAATTTAGTGACTCCATACACTGATTCCAACTTTAACTTACCTGATAATGAGCTGAATCACCTTAAGGAGGTTAATAAATATACTGTATAATTCAAGAGACTAAGAATTTTAAGGTTCTTCCTTTTTTACAATTGTTTTAAAATTGATATACATCAATTTCACAAAATGTATATTTCATTTATATTTTGTGTAAATTCATGTTTAAATTTAAAATTGTGACTCAAAGCTCACTTAGTAATTAACCTCTGCTGCATTTTGAATCAAAAATCACATTTAAAAACAAATACTACTGAGATTAATATATTGATGCTATATACAAAGTAACGTGACTGCAAACTAAACCAACAGGGTAATAGATCTGAAACTGCAGCCTCCGGTTGTGCAGGAACATACTACGTTATGTCCTTGCGTGGAAAACTGTAAATTATAACAAACGTTACTTATATAGTGTCTATTATTTCAGTACCTGAAATATCCTGCATATTTTTTCAACATACATGTCATCTTCTCTTACTGTGACACGTTTGCCTTCTCAAATTGTCGCAGTAGCTCGGACATCAATTACGTGTTTTACATTACCTTGGGTGAAGGGCGGGTCTTCTTGGCGTGGCGGGAGCTCTGGGCGGGAGTAACTTCCGGTTCACGAAAAAGTACCAATGCAGAATGCAGGATTAGTTCATACATACGTATTTTGATTTCCGATTTCCATCTATAAATACAATCGGATAACGAGATTGTTTTCCGTTTTCCGTCTTTTAATATCAAAAGAAAAAAAAGAAAAATGCATTGTTTTCCGTTTTTTGTTTTCCTATTTACTAATGGAAATTGGGAAACGAGCCGTTTTTCGTTTTTGTTTTTTTCCTTTTAAAACGAAAATCCGTTGGCCAACAAGTACACGGGTCCGTGTACGTTTTGATAGTTTGTTTTCCAATTTGAAATGAAATAAGCAGAAACGAGAAAACAGCCCCTTTATTCGTTTTTTCGTTTTTTTGAAAAAAAACGAAAAACGACATTTCGGCTTGATTTTTCGTTTTTTAGTTCAGAGGCATAAAACGAATAAATTACTTCAAAATTCGTTTTCCACGTGTGGGCGGTCCTGAGACGCCCCCTTCCGCCGATTGGTCAAGCAAATCTGAGCATGTGACGTCATCAGTAGTCGCTCAGGTCTGTTCAACAGAATAATAGTCCTCTAACGTTACTATGGCTACCGATTCTTAAACTGTGCAGGGCAGGTCCTGTTGGGCTTTCTTCTGTGCAACTTCACGCGTTTCACAGAAATCTTTACATCAGAAATATTAAATATTAGTCTGCCACCAGCCCGTTTTTTTAGCGGTGCGGAGTTAAATCTGTGTGGTGAAGCTGCGCTAGACAGCGCCGAGCGGGAGAGGATCAATGACCAGTGTTCGGTCAGCAGTCAGAACTTGGTACCGATGATGGTGAAATACATTTTTACTGAAAATGACCCGCGAGTATGATTGACAGGACAATAGCGGAGACAATTAAAAGCGCAATATAACGTATGTTAACAAAAACATATATATATATTTTTTTTAATATAAGTGACTTTGTCTTTGTTTTAATCAAATAATTGTGAACCACAAACCGAGCCTTCGTGTTAAAGGGCGATTTCCAAATATATTTTATTTATTTGTTATAATATGGGTATTTTATTTCACCCCTCTTATTAGTTTGATTATAGTAGGCTATACGCGAGTTTATTTATATATTTATTTATTATTGTACTATTTTACTGTTGTTTTTTAATTAACAATATATCATAACAACTTAAAAAGATTAAAATCTGCAGAAGAGATTAACAAATAACATTGGTGTTGTCATAAAGCAAAATAGGCAAAACACATCTGCTTTTCCTCTAGATCACTTTACAGTGTGATGGAAATAAACTTTTCTTAAAGCGTGTTGTATATCACCACAGCTTTATTGGCACCCTTCTATATGTGTTGTATACTGTAATAGACAATTGTCCTGCAAAATGATGAGGTTTCGTAAAAAAAAAAAAAAAAAAACATTGCGAGCAAATGTCGAATTGTGTTTTGAAATTTAAATCAACAACGTAAGAGGCTTCAGGCTGTCTGATGAACTCACACACTGTCTATTGCAGCTCAAAGGAGGCACTGTGAATTTACATTGCAATTTCATTCTAAGAGGCTATTAAATGTGAAGTGACAACATGAAACACTACTTTTAATATATATATATATATAAAAAAAAAAAAAACACCAGCAGTTGGTGGCAAGTCACCCTGATAATGATTAACTACCAATTTACTCATTTAGGCTCACAATAAGCAGATTACATAATTATACCATGAAAAAAATAAAATAAATATATATATGTGTGTGTGTGTGTAAAAGCAAGAAGTCCAGTCCTGGCTGTATAATCAAACAATAAAAACGAGAAACAATGCATGCCATCAAGAACATTTTTTAGTCCACAGGAACTTGATCCAGTTCACTTGTTAAAGGATACTCCACTTTAAAATAAATTCTGTCATCATATACTTGCTCTCATGTTTTTTCAATCCTTTATGAATTACTTTCTTCTGCTGAATAGATAATAAAATATATAAAATATTATTATATATTATATATAATATATATATTTTCCTACTATGGAAGTCCATGAGACCAGAAACTGTTTGGTTACTGACATTCTCCTTAATATCTTCCTTTCTATTCAGCAGAAGAAAGAAATTCATAAAGGACTGAAAAAACATGAGGGCGAGTATATGATGACAGAATTTATTTTAAAGTGGAGTATCCTTTAATTCAGAAGACAGTAAGGAACACTGTTAAGCTTGAACTCGAACAAGATCAATTAGTATTTTCAAAGCATTTTGGAAGTCTTCTTGTTGGAAATTGACAACACGTTCAAAAAGAGATGCAATGTCAGGACACTGCATAGAGAACTGCCTCTCCACAGCAACCTGGTCCTCTGGTGACTGAAATGGATTCTGCCCAAAAGTTGAAACTGGTGTCAATGAAGATCTTGCTTCACGGTCATACCAGCCTGCAGCCTCCACTGCATTTGGCAAAAGATCCACAGACACTCTCTTTTGGCATCCTCCATGAGCCAAAACATTAGGAACCCCCTTTTCTAAAAATAATAATAATTAGACAAAAGAACATGTATCTTATCAACATAATTTCAGTAATTTGATAAGGAAAGGGACTTTTAACAGATGATAGAAGGTAATTTACAAAATCGGAGGCATTCTTGACTCTGACACAGTCACGGCCTGTGGCATTTACATTGGTCGATTGATTCAATTTCATATGCCTGTACTCTGTAAGATTTACTGCGATAATTAACAGGGGCTATCATGAAATAATATTTGCCAAAAGTGTTAGATTTTCCTGAATGCGCTGTAGAATAATTTACATCCAAAGATTTTCAACATTACAATTTTTAGAGGAAACTTTCTTGAACTAAAAATAGCAAAAGGGAGACAGACACATTAACTGTCATAAATGGTTAATGAAAAGAGTCAACTCCAGATACTATACATCTAATTGGGTGTCAACTCTGTCAATTTTTTCTGTCATAAAATTTTGTGGTTACCATTGTGCTGAAGAGTATTGCTGTCAATTGCGATTTTCACTTTGATTCAACTCATGAGCAGGTGCACATGTGTCGAATGTGTCCATCCTGAGCAAGCATTAATGGAAATTGTATGTTAAGTCAATGTAACTCAGTTAGGTTATAACGGCTTTCCCCTGTTTTATGTTTCAACGAACTGATTGAAGTAGGTCACAACAACGACATTAGAATTTCTATGTAGAATCAGGTAGAAATACCTCCTTAAAGCAACCAGATTTAAGATCCACTGCTCTAGAGGTCCAAGATTGTATGTAATAAACTAACGTCCTTAACTGTATGTAGCTGTTGTGCTAGTCTAATTGTTTTCCTTTTTTTCCCTTTTAAATAAACAGAACCACACAATTGAAAGAATATGGCCTGAAATAAATAACAGAGTGAATTATCCAGTGAAAGGGGCACTGATGCAATTAGTGAACCAGGAGGAACTGGACATAGAAGATGACCTGACACGTTATTGCGTGTCTGCACTATCTTGTCAGGTTACTACAGTTGGTCTTGACCATGTGGTGCAGTCCTGGTATGCTCACCGGATTCCCGGTAAAACAAAGTTTAAGTGTGAATTATGTAATAGGCATGTGCAAGGATCAACATTTCACATCACAGTAATTACTTAAGGTTCAAGTTTTTTAATAGTATTGCAATAAAGAACAGGTTTTAAAAAAATTGTCTTTGTTAATAAAAAGTTTCAATTTTTGTGATGTATATTAAAATATCATGCAATATGACAAAAAAAGTATAAGTTTCAGATTTAAGAAACAAAATTAACCTAAATAAGCTAAATCCTAATTTAAATAACCCTAATGCAAACATTAAATGAAAACAACACTTGTAAAAAAGATAAAATTGTGGTTGCTTGCCCATTTATGATCAATCAGATCAGCCACAAGCTAATAAATTTCAGCAAATAATTTATTATCAAAGCAAGGGAATATTCTAAAATGCTTACAGTTTTTCTTTCAACTGCTTACACACAAAATTATTACTTGTCACACAATTTCTAAAACCAATTTCTAAAGACACTCAGACACCAGAACCACACACTAAATCTGCAAAACCATACACAAATGTTTGGCCTTTTACTCAGTTTTCAATTTCGTTAAACACTTTTTGCAAAACACAACACACAATTTTCTATACAACACACAAAAATCTGACAGGAAGTTTCTTGATTTCCTTTTATAAACACAACCAATCAAAATGCCACACTAATTCATCAGTGCCTCACACTAACTCCTCACATGTGCAGACACTTGTTGCTTTACTTAACAACAACCAATCATAACTTTAGTAGTGGCCATAAATAGGCCAAAGGTCCAGTAATAGCTTTTGGACAATGGATGCAAACAATGCAGACAGAGTAAGAGGAGTTGGAGGGAGAGCCAGAGGACGAGTTTGACTAAGAGGAGTTGGAAGGGGAGCAAGGGGAGGAAGAGGACAAGTCAGAAATGGAGGAGGACAAGGAACAAGAAGAGTGGTCTCGAATGAGATTAGGGCTACAGTAGTCGATCATGTGATAAACCATGGTTTAACAATGAGAGAGGCTGGACTGAGAGTAGAAAGAAATTCATAAAGGATTGAAAAAACATGAGAGCAAGTATATGATGACAGAATTTATTTTAAAGTGGAGTATCCTTTAACAAGTGAACTGGATCAAGTTCCTGTGGACTAAAAAATGTTCTTGATGGCATGCATTGTTTCTCGTTTTATTGCAGCCAGGACTGGACTTCTTGCTTTTACACACACA
Source organism: Carassius auratus (assembly GCF_003368295.1). Lineage (NCBI taxonomy): Eukaryota > Metazoa > Chordata > Actinopteri > Cypriniformes > Cyprinidae > Carassius > Carassius auratus. Next base: position 306,404 of record NW_020528767.1, read on the forward strand.
CACACATATATATATTTATTTTATTTTTTTCATGGTATAATTATGTAATCCGCTTATTGTGAGCCTAAATGAGGAAATTGGTAGTTAATCATTATCAGGGTGACTTGCCACCAACTGCTGGTGTTTTTTTTTTTTTATATATATATATATATTAAAAGTAGTGTTTCATGTTGTCACTTCACATTTAATAGCCTCTTAGAATGAAATTGCAATGTAAATTCACAGTGCCTCCTTTGAGCTGCAATAGACAGTGTGTGAGTTCATCAGACAGCCTGAAGCCTCTTACGTTGTTGATTTAAATTTCAAAACACAATTCGACATTTGCTCGCAATGTTTTTTTTTTTTTACGAAACCTCATCATTTTGCAGGACAATTGTCTATTACAGTATACAACACATATAGAAGGGTGCCAATAAAGCTGTGGTGATATACAACACGCTTTAAGAAAAGTTTATTTCCATCACACTGTAAAGTGATCTAGAGGAAAAGCAGATGTGTTTTGCCTATTGGCATACATAGCCTATTACGTGTATTTGTTTTTATTTATGCTATTATAATTACACCGGGTCACCAACTAATGACAGATTGAGTAAATTAACATATCCTTCTTGACTCTTCAACTGAATGTAATGGTATTTAAGAAGCCTTTAACATTATGTGCTCAACATTAAATCTGTAACATGTAGCCAACATTAAGAATAGGGTTGTGCCGGTGAGGAAAATTTCCCATTGATTAGTTAACTTATGACAACACCAATGTTATTTGTTAATCTCTTCTGTAGATTTTGATCTTTTTAAGTTGTTATGATATATTGTTAATTAAAAAACAACAGTAAAATAGTACAAAAATAAAAATAAAATCGCGTATAGCCTACTATAATCAAACTAATAAGACGGGTGACATAAAATACCCATATTATAACAAATAAATAAAATATATTTGGAAATCGCCCTTTAAAACGAAGGCTCGGTTTGTGGTTCACAATTATTTTATTAAAAACAAAGTCACTTATAAAAATACAAAGTCGCTTATATTAATATATATATATATATTAATATATATATATATATATATATATATATATATATATATATATATATATATATATATTTTTTTTTTTTAACATACGTTATATTGCGCTTTTAATTGTCTCCGCTATTGTCCTGTCAATCATACTCGCGGGTCATTTTCAGTAAAAATGTATTTCACCATCATCGGTACCAAGTTCTGACTGCTGACCGAACACTGGTCATTGATCCTCTCCCGCTCGGCGCTGTCTAGCGCAGCTTCACCACACAGATTTAACTCCGCACCGCTAAAAAACGGGCTGGTGGCAGACTAATATTTAATATTTCTGATGTAAAGATTTCTGTGAAACGCGTAAAGTTGCATAGAAGAAAGCCCAACAGGACCTGCCCTGCACAGTTTAAGAATCGGTAGCCATAGTAACGTTAGAGGACTATTATTCTGTTGAACAGACCTGAGCGACAACTGATGACGTCACATGCTCAGGCTTGCTTGACCAATCGGCGGAAGGGGGCGTCTCAGGACCGCCCACACGTGGAAAACGAATTTTGAAGTCATTTATTCGTTTTATGCCTCTGAACTAAAATACAAAAAATCAAGCCGAAATCTCGTTTTTCGTTTTTTTCAAAAAAACGAAAAAACGAATAAAGGGGCCGTTTTCTCGTTTCTGCTTATTTCATTTCAAATTGGAAAACAAACTATCAAAACGTACACGGACCTACACGGTCCGTGTATCTTTTGGTCATTCGATTTTCTATTTAAAAATGAATAAAGATAAATGAGAAACGGTTTGATTTTCGTTTTTTCGTTTTGTTTAAGAAACGGAAAACGAAAATTTAGCTGGATTTTTCGTATTTTTGTTTGTGGGTAAAAAATGAGATTATGCTTTAATATTTGTTTGAATGTGTGGGCGGCGCTGAAACGCCCCTTTGATCCCTTCTGTACTGCACCGACAAGCGGCAACAGCAGCTCAGCTCATTTTCACCAGGAGAGAAGCGGCAGACAGCAGAGTTTATTAATCCTGCGGATTCTTTGCTAGTGGTGCTTGCAAGATAAAATAATAATAATAATAATAATAATTAATTAATTAATTAATTAATTAAATTAATAATAAAACAATAATAATATTATATTTTTCCGGCTGCTGCATGTTATTGACAAAGCAGACTTGACAAATTTATTCATAAAACACCATTTGAATTTTACTTTAGCCTGTGATCTACAACGACATGGAATAAAATATAGGCCTACTACTAATTTTTTGCCTACTTATTTTATTCTAGGCCATTCATAAAAAAAATAAAATGGGAAAAACCCAACCCCACATTTATAATAAAATTTATATTAAAATAAGTAAAGTTTTCCCCATAATTAGTCTACTTTAAATGTTTTAATTATAGGCTATATAGGCTACTTAGAATTATGAACTGAATGTCGTCTGATGCAAGAGCCTGGTTCATTTCTGACGTTTCATTGGGTTTTGTAAGGTTTTCATGTTATTTAGGGTGTCTTACGACCCAAACTGACGGAGCTGAAGCTCTTTCCTCTTGTTATCGGGATGGAAGCTGTGGATCGGGATCCGCCGATCGGAGAAGTGCAGCAGACTACACTCTACAAGATAAAGCTTCAGTTCCTGTTGTTTGTATAGCAAATGAAAACATGTTAGGCTACCTGTGAGGTCTTTCTTAAATAGGCATAGAATAAAATTAGCAGGCTAAAAATCTGCATATTTCATGTCATTGTAGCTCATACAGTAAAATTCAAATGTCATTGAATAAATTAATTTCTGTTTGGTCAAATATATATTTGGTATAGGCTATGTTTGAGATATATATATATATATATATATATATATATATATATATATATATATATATATATATATATATATATATGTAAAGCTTGCAAGCACCACTAGCAAAGAATTCGCAGGATTAATAAACTCTGCTGTCTGCCGCTTCTCTCCTGGTGAAAATGAGCTGAGCTGCGGTTGCCGCTTGTCGGTGCAGTACAGAAGGGATCAAAGGGGCGTTTCAGCGCCGCCCACACATTCAAACAAATATTAAAGCATAATCTCATTTTTTACCCACAAACAAAAATACGAAAAATCCAGCTAAATTTTCGTTTTCCGTTTCTTAAACAAAACGAAAAAACGGAAATCAAACCGTTTCTCATTTATCTTTATTCATTTTTAAATAGAAAATCGAATGACCAAAAGATACACGGACCCTACACGGACCGAAATGCTGTTTTTTTCATCTCTGAGTCCAATCATCTTTGTTTGGGCTTCCCAGGAACGCTGTACTTTGACATTAATGGTTACAATTTATGTTTAACTCGGTTCCCGAAAATTATAATGCACATGTAAAACTATGTGCAGCTCATTTTTGCTGAGGACAGCTTGCTGAGGACAACTTTCTCAATCTCAATCAGTTTAATGCTGGATTTGCACAAAGATTATTCTTGAAAGATGGAGCAGTTCCCTCTTTGTCTGGAGAAGGCGTTGTTTATGGACCACAACTGGTAAGTGTATTTTATTATTTAAGTTGGTGCGTTTAACAGTTTCTGTAACTTATTACACAAAGGGCAACGCTGTTTAGCTTTGTTAACTAGATGTTAGGGCTGTGCAAAAAAACAAATGCGGTTTTTATGCGCATCTCGTCAGTAAAAACGCTCCTGTGATTATAAATACATCTCCAGCACGTGCGTTCTAGCCCAATCACGTTACCAGGAGGGCAGCCTGCTCTCAGCTGCTGTCGAATCACAGCACAGGTACCGCTGGCCCAATCAGAACTCGTTACGTATTTCTGAAGGAGAGGCTTCATAGAACAAGGAAGTCATCAGCCCGTTTTTTGTGACAGTGAAAACAGCAGTATACAGATAGGTGAACTGTGTGAAAAATACTGTGTTTTTTTACACGCGAAACATGAACACATGTTATATTGCACATTGTAAACACAATCAAAGCTTCAAAAAAGCGCGTAAAACGGGACCTTTAATGATGCAATTCCTGATAAAATGCTTAGAGCCTGGAATTTCACCTGGAATAAAATGAATGAACTGTGTTGAGATTTGATCCTGGAACAGAAGGAATAAAAGTGAGGTGAGGTGTGCCTCATGTAAATATGAACAATATAATATATTATATTATTTACATCCCTGTATTCTGTGATGTATTTGACTGTGTCTTCCAGACCCAGATGCAAATACTGATAAAAGAGACTGCTTATTTGATTATGTTTGTGCAAACTATTGATTTATTTGATGTGAGGAGACACAGATCAGTGACACTAGATGGAGCCAGAGAGTGGAGCCTGACAACATTCGAGCTAAAGTTCAAAACAATTCAAGACTGGATTTCTGACAAGAGTTACATGTGATTTATTAGGTCTTATATAAGCTTATGTTATATAGCTATATAGATGTTTTAGTTTACACAAGTGTACATTTTTGATAAAGGAAAGTAGAAAACGTTCAGAAATGAAGTTCTGTTCATGTTTTTGTCCAATAAATTTTGATCATTGATAAATTAATATGGATGATAGGAAATGTATATTAACTATGGATCTGCCCAGCAGAGGTGGGTAGAGTACCCAAAAACTTTACTCAAGTAAAAGTAAAAGTAATTCTAGAAATATTTACTCAAGTAAAAGTAAAAGTACTAGTCTTGAATAGTTACTTGAGTAAGAGTAAAAGAGTATCGGATAAAAAATCTACTCAAGTAGTTAGTTACTAGTTACTTTGGGTCATATATACGGAGCCTATTTTTATTTAGATATATAGATAAAATGTATGTAGTGTGTGTGTGTGTGTGTGTGTGTGTGTGTGTGTAAAAATGTATATATTTCATCAGCCTTTACTCCAATTTATTATAAAACCCTGTCTGTTTACTTAAGTAACAGATATAGGTGTCATGCCATAACATATTTTTAATACGACTGACTTTATATTAAATGTGAATTTAACATTGAAAGTTAATGTGATATAAATATTGCTACTAATCTATTATTGTTCAGAAAGAGAGCAAATAACATTAACATTATTAAAGATCATTTTCACTGACAGTCTAGATTTCAATCACTCTCAGAAACTGCCATTAAAATCACTGAAACTGTTAACACAGTGAAATCAATATCTTATTTGTAGATTCGTACACACATCTGCACTTTGTTGTGTCTGACGAGAGAATTCGCCAGAAAGAGGTATTCAGTCAGTGAGCGAGTGGAGGAAGCACCGGCATTTTAGCGATGACTCATCGGAACACCTCTGATTGGCCATTGCATTCAAAAGCTCAACAGAATCGTGTGTGATTGGTTATAATGAGCAGTGCTGTAAAAACGCGTCTTTCTCTGGCGCAGCGCCAGCAAGCGATCACAAATCTGAATTTAGCAACTGATGATATGACTTGCTGAACATACTCGCACTGGTGTGATTGTATAAGCTGCATTCATCTTGACTCCCCTCTGTTATAAGCCACACACGTACAACAACAAACTGTCACAGTGGAATCGTGTACTGTAATCGATTGTAGCCCAAGTTATTACCTGTTAAACAGTAGACAGCACACGCGGTGTTCATCTAATAAGGATCTCCATCGCAAGCAAATAATAGCCTTTGCAGATTTGCTTTCAATTCAGTGCAGTTCCATAGCCACGATTTCAACGCTGCTGATGTTAAACGTTACAACTCTGAGTGAACCGCTTGAGACGCTCAGCGCGTGCGGCAGGGAACTGAACGACTTATTCAAACTGATTCATGAACCAATTCACTCGTTTGCCAATTGGTTTGATCTAACCTTTGAACAAAATTGACTCAAAAGAATGAATCATTCGCGAAATGAGCATCGCTCATTGCCCAGAGAAAAGTAGACGGCGCAATTGGAATAAACTGAAGCATTGATAACATTTATTGCATTAAGATAAAGTAACGAGAGGAGCGTCGCCCACAGTAACGAAGTAAAAGTACAGATTTTTCCCAAAAAAATTACTCAAGTAAGAGTTTAAAGTACCCATCTTTAAATATAGGCTACTCCGAAAAGTATTAGTTACCCCGAAAAATTACTCAAGTAAATGTAACGAAGTAAATGTAACTCGTTACTACCCACCTCTGCTGCCCAGTAAATGTCAGTTTTTTCCCCAACCATGCAGACCATTGATGATTGTGAGAGACAAAAACAACAACAACAAAACAGTTCCTTAAAAGAAGAATAAGATAAATTAAATATCACCTGAATACAGTTTCCTGTTGGTCTAGATATAACAAGATGTTTATATTTGTATTAATATTATTAATTAATATTGAACAGTGAAACTCCAGGGAGACAATCTAATTCAGATTGGCCTTGGTGCATCAAGGGTTATCTCTTAGTGTACATTGTGTCAAACACTTACTAGAGGAAGTGTTTTTTACCCTCTTCCCATCCTGCCATTACTTGTTTAAAAGATCTGTCAGGTTCTTGGCCAATTATTATTATTTTTTTTTTACATTGTAACTTGTGTTCAGTCTTTTGTGTGTGTGTGTGTGTGTGTGTGTGCCTACAATTTATGAAATTATTATCATAAAAAATTGTACTGATACTAAATTTTTGTCTATCATTAGCAACAAAGCTAAACCGTTCAGTGTTTCTTAAAACAAGCTCATTTGCAGCATTTGCATGCAGATTTGTGTGGTTGGACTTGAGTCGGAAAAAAACATGGAGTATAAAATATGCTTTTTTTCTTTGCAATTGTTTAAATAATTGTACTTCTTTTAGATTGTACAGTATTTTTAAAGAGTGTGTATTCATATTGTGATGGGCATATCGTTATGGCAGTGGTCACTAACCGGAGACGAATTCAGAGACTTGATTTAATAAGCAGAGAAAACAGCCAGAACTGTATTTCAAAGGATCCTGTGAAGGAATCATTATGTGTTTGTTTATTATGTATAGTACACTTCTTTGTGACTAGAGTCTGCACTCGAGTGTTACGCACATCTAGGGATGAGGTGAAACAAGTAGAGACTTGCACAAAGAATTGCAACAGAATTAGTTTATTTTAAATTGTGGGTTTAGATTTGGAAGCAGACCAATCCAAAATAACAAACAAACAAATTAATATGTCAAAGGGCAATCCAAGGTCAGTGTAAAGGCGTCAAATAAACTAACAATCCTTCGGATGCAACATTTGCAGCTTTTGACCGCTGAGGGACGCTTTAACCACAAGTAATCAAACAAGCGCATTAAACACATCTGAACTAATGCTGCCCCCTACAGCACACAGAGTGTAACTGTCCCAGAATTGTTTGCAGTTATATGATTATTGAGGTTAGATCGTTTGTGAAAAATTTCCCAACTGTCAACATCTGTAATCAGGGGTGTGTCTCCTCCCCTAGAATAAGTCCTGCCTCCCCTGAGAAATGATCTGTCCCTCTGATGATAAATTACAATTTTTAAGTGGATTGTTTTGTGCATATTTTTCCATCGCTAGCAGATGGGTCTGACCCAACAAAAATCCAGTTTGGCAATGTTTGACAGTGCGCGCATGCTTCGGGCGTACGCGCTCAGAAAAAGTGCATTATGTGAGAACAGAACGCCAATGAAATGTTTACCTGGCAGAGCTTTAAAGCAATGGTGTGTCCACAAGGGGCAATTAGCTTTGCCACCCCAGTTGCCACCCAAAGCAGCGTATGGGGTCGAAGTGCATTGAGATTTTTTTTTTTTTTTTTTTTTGAAAGTCAGAGAATTCTAGTTTCCGCTTGCTATCAGAGGGCTACATTACTGCTCAATCAATAGCACAAAGGGCTAGTTGCATATCTCGGCCATTTTGGATTTCCGGTCTTGCAAGTGTGTGCAAAAACACTTCTGGTTGTGCCTAACGTCAGTGCAGAGAACTGGAGAAATCTAAATATTTATTAATGTTAAAGCAATTTACTTGTTGCTGAAGGGCTACCACAGCTGTGTTTTGTTATTCTGATGCATCTGATTGCTGAGCTGGGGACACAAAGAAGACATGAGCACAGCAAAACTGGAACAAAACTATGTCTGTGTACTGACTTTATGTAATAACACATACACAGAAAAGTACTGCATTATTCACCTATGACAGTCCCAGCAGACAAGGTGATGGTTCTCAGAAGTGCTCTATTTGTGGAAGTGTTATGAGGATAAATAACACCTGATATACATTTGATCTGAAACAAAAAAGTCAAACAATAGAATAACAGAACAACAAAATAGAAAAAAATTAATATGTACTGTATGTACATGTTAATGTCACATGTAAGGCTTTGACCTTTAGGGTGGAAACATACATTTCAAATGTAAAAAGTGCTGCATCTTCCATGCTAATCTTATCCCTGGAAGTAAATGAAAAATTAAATATGAAAACAACCTCCTATGACTTTTTAATGGTATACAATGAATGCTAGATGCATACACATACAAAACGATTGTTTCCTTTCATTATTCACTACGTCATTTTAACACAAGCCACCAAAAGTTACACCTATTCTAGCCGTCATGCGGTACAGTTGTGCAGTATATCAGCTAACATGGGCAAGACAATCACTCTGTATTGAAGGTAAAGATTTAAAGAGCATACAATTTCAACTTTATCAGAAATGTATTATCCAAACAGTCCTTCCCCAGTCAACTGAAAAAAAAATTAGTGAAGAAGAGGCAAAGAAAATAAGGAAGCGTTGTTTTGCTTATCCAGTTTCTAAAGCCAAAGAAGTGACAATTAAAATTCTAAATGACATTTATCTCAAGATTTAATCTCGAGAACAATTCATGCGGGTTCCGTGAGAAAGATACTGAAACCGTAGAACAGATTTTTTCCAAGCTGAACTTGTACAGACTTTTTGGTTGGAATTTCAAAACTGGCTTCATTCCAAACATATATTAATACACCCTTTGACTGTGGTCTCAATTAAAGTTGGAGTATCATTGACTTTTTGATAAATAACTTAATTACTTTGTGCAAATACTTTTTTCATAGATGTAAGAATTTAAAGGTTAAACCTCACTTCAGCGGATGGAAGAATGAACTAAAGATATTTGCAAAGTCTCTTCATTTCATGATGGACAGGAACACCCAGAAACTCTTGTATGTTTTGAATATGAGACCCTCATAATTATTTTTCTTTTCCTATTTATTCAGTTTAATCTTAATTGTTATTTTATTTTTTATATTTTTTCTTTCTATTTGGCTGTTATCAATACTAGTAATATGTGTTCGGTTGTTGAAATGTGCCATAAAGGTATGTAATTGAACATGATACCTTAATAAAAATGGTGCCATCTTGATTAATTAAAGTGGAGGTGACGTATTTCCTGTTCGAGAGTGGAGCTCCACTTGCCCATGGTCTGCAGCCAGACCCATCTCCACTTTTGCATTAAACACTGCAATGGGTCCTCAATAAAGTGACCATCGAAATCTTTTGGCTCCTCTGTGTTTCCTTTTCAAGTATCTCAAGATACTACATACATGATGCTGTTTTTTATATAGTTGTTTAAGAAACTTAATTACAATTGGTATATAAACATTATTTTAAACATTATGCACTTTTTTCACAGATAGTCATGTTATCTTATGCTTTCAATAAACATGCATTTGTAATATTTTGCTCAATGCACCCTCTTGTGCCCTTAGGAGAGAAGCCAAAAGCTTTTCTTCACCCTAACTGAAATTATGCATTTTAAATTAGAATAAAATTCAAATGGATAATATTTAAGTACTGTACAAACTTCAAATTTAGTTTTTCATCCATTTTGACAGCCTTATTGTTTACAGATGTTTCCAAGTGAAGCATATGCTCAATAGCATGCTTGTTTTTTGGAGTAAAATGTACATAAGTATTACAGAGGAAACTTCAACTGATTAAGTGGCTAATTGGCCAAGTTATATTTACTTATTATATTTGTTAATGTTATATAACTTAGTTAAGTAGTTACATTTCCCTACTTACATGTACATACGTCCATACTTAAACGTACTTTAAAAACAGTGTGTGCAAAATGTTAAGTAAAGTAAATGTAACTTTTTTTTGTTTTTTGTTTTTTTCAGTGCGGCTGAAATACTGGTTTTCTCCTACTGGTATGAAAACAGGCAGACTCTTTTGTTGTTTTTCAGCAAGCCAGGGCATGTTTTCCAGGAAAAGGCTGAAAACATCGGAGCAAAGTCAGTACAGAGAGTTTTCCCACAACCTTTGAAGAATATGAAACTTTTTGGGATTATTCTACCGATGCTTTGGGGTAAAGTCTCTTATTTCTGTCATAATATTTCAACATTTGGATGTTGAGCACAAAAATGTATTTAAAACGATAAATAATTGTACTACAAACTTCATTAACGTGATTATTCTGTACTTTCTCAACACTTTGCAAGCCATGGTTGTTGCTTTTTGTTATTTCGATCGGGGGACAATAATAGATTATTAAAATACAGAATAAATGCAGTTGGGCCAGTTTTGGGCTAGTTTTAGAATAGCATTGTCTGGTTTTGTTTCATTGTCTGTGCAACCCTGACTCTTTTATCTCTGTCTCTTCCGCATCTCTTTGTTTTAACATAACCCAAATAAGAATACATGATGCAGTAATTTTCTTTAATTCTCTTGTTTTTATGTGTTTTATTTCAAGTAACACATGTGATTTTATTTTTATGGTTTAAGTATTTGTTAATAACCCTGCTATGAATTTGTATTTATTTATTTATTTATTGCAATCTTGTTTTTCATCACAAAATTTGTTTAAAAATTGTTGGCCAGTCCTTTAAAATGCTTTTTGGATCGAAAATGTATTTTTTTTTCCCCCAAATGTATCTACTGTGATTTAAATTACAGGCAGCACTTCTGGTTTAGGGAACTTTGACTCAAAGTAACGGAAAAAATTATAAAAAATTAAGTTTGCATTACAAACACACTTTGTATTTTCAAGTATTTTCAAGACATTGGTATCACAAGGATATATGTGAAAAAAATCTATTTTCAGTCTTCTAGCTATATCCTGTTCCTCCCAATTATTATTTAAGGGCTACAGACACTGCGCAGTTGTTGTTGTTGTTGTTTTTTATTGTTGTTTTTTTTTACTGCATTTTATCTCCAAATCACTCCCATCTCTTTCCCGGTTCTTCACACTGCTCTTTAAAACATAACCCTTTTTTATTTGAATCCCATTAAGCAGTGTTGGCTGGAATATTTATTAAGATCTGTCAAACTGATGGAGATAGTGTTCCAGTTAATGCAGAAATGTTTTGGTAAACACAACATGTTACATAATACGGACTTACATTAGGCTATACTACAGTAATATTTTACACATTTATAATATTGCTGCTAATTTGAGCTTTTGGGTTTATTCATTGTCCGCTGATAGTAATTTGTTAATACTTTCTTTTTTTTTACTTAAAGTTTATTCAAAGCACATCCAAGGCCAATGTTTGTTCAAGTTAACTTCCTGTCACACGAGATGCCTTTATCTTATCTTTTTTTTTTTTTTTTTTTTTTTTAAAGACAGTATAGACACCTGCTTTACTGCCTTTGCTGTGTGTTCATTTCCATGACAGTTGAGCTAAAATTTTTAAATAGTGCTTAAAGCTTAAAGTTATAAATTCTGGTCAATTTATTTATTTATTTATTTTTTAAAATATAAGTTTCTTAACAACTTTATTTACTTATTTACTTTATTTATAATTTCTAGCAAGATATTAGTAGTATTAGAATATTTAATTAGTTATCACCAAAGCTTTCACTATTTTGTTGGAAATCAAACCATTATGATGTCCGAAAAGAGTATTTTTTGTGCAAACCCTGCCTGCAGATTCTTTGCCTGATAAGGTAGCGACGTATCAAGTCAGCTGTCAAACTTTTGGACACAGTCAGTGTTTCTATTAAATCAAAGATACAGCTCATAGGGCCCTATGAAATCTGTTTAATTTTTTTCCCAAATTCCATTAAATTTTTTTCCAAATTCCATGTTTTTCGTTTTCATTTTTCTGGATTACATTTTTTCTGTTAAAATTTTTATCCACTCCTCTTTCATGGTTAAATTAAGTTGTATTAATCAAAAGCATGTCTAATTAATTAAAATAATAAAACTTATACATTTTTCACATTAATTTATTAAAAGTTTTACAAAAATTACATGTTTAGGGACCTATGAAATGTTTTTTTTTTTTTCACCATGTTTTTATTGGTACCTTATTCTGTGTTTTAGCATGTATAATTATTTAAATGCATAAAAACAACTTAATATATTCTATTTTTTCTTAAATTAGCCTTATTAAATGTTTTCCCCCTTGGAAACTCAGGTGTGTATTAAAATTTTTCTGGTTATCAAATGAAGGCATAAAAACATTAATTTAATTTATCTTTTAATTATTGAAAATTAAGCAAACTTAATTTTTTGGTAAACAAAGGGGATTTACTATTAAAAATAAAACATGGAAGAAATGTTGTGTGATTAAACCTTTAATGTTTGATTTTCATCTTTTTTTTTTTTCTTTTTTTTTTTTAGTAGTAGGCTATGTACAGTACAATCTGCTGAACATTTCTGATTAAGATTAACATTTAAGATTAACATGCTTGAATGTGATCTTATGTTCAATGAAATAATAATTTTACATTGTATTTCAGATGTGTTATATGCTAAAGCTGATGAAATGAAGATGGTGTCACTGAAGGCGAAAAATTCCAGCTCTCACTTAACTGATGTAAAAATGTTTCTTTAATTATCAAGATTGATTAAAATTGTCTTTAGTTTCTTATTTTACATATTACTGTAAACTCTTGATTTTAATTATTCGCTCCATGATTTCCAGCTCTCGGTTCCTGAATTTACCAGACTATACAGGACTATAGATACATGTCCTTCAAAAACAACACCGAGCTCAAAATGTGCACTGCGGTGTTCAGTGGCAAATTCTCCAGATACGACTCTAACCGTATATAATGGAACCAGTACATTCTCCATCACCAAAGTTGATGATATTAACATTGACCTCAGTCTATGTATGTATGTGGAATATCAGGATACAAACACCTACAGCTGTGTGCTGAATGATCCCTTCCGCAACCAGACCACACATCTGAACATCAGTCAACTCTGTCAAATGTGTCAAGGTAAGTCAATGTTGATATTAGCATTCATTCAGGAGTTGATCTTCATCAGTAACATTGAGTTACATGAAGTAGCAATAATAGAGTTGATTTCATGAGCTGATATTTAGCCATGGTAATTCTTTCAGACATGTATAAATGTATAAATGAGTTTTCTCATGTTTTTATAGCAAAAGCACACATTCAGAAACTTGTCTGTGTATTTTTGTGTTGACCTAGAATGAACATAGACCCAAAATGTTCCACCTTTGTATTCATCCTTAAAACAAACAAATACCGGTAATAGAAAATGCAAAATGAATTATTAATGATCCGTCAGATTAAGCAGCTGTCAGTCCTCTTTCCATGACTGAGATACATTTCTTAATGAATTTAAGATCAGTAAACTGACTAACTCTTCATATGATCTGATGATTTTGTTTCGTTACTGAAACAGACATAACACAGACACCAGTGTCAGTGACTGAGGCCGATTCTGTCACTCTACACACTGATGTTATGGATGTAAAGATGACGGATCAAATACTGTGGACGTTTGAATGTCATCCTGCTCAACCGATTGTCATTGCTGAAATCCTGAATAACATCTTAACATGACGATTTGAGATTCAAAGACAGACTGCAGCTAGATGGTCAGACTGGAAATCTCACCATCACAAACACTAACAAAACTGATTCTGGATACTATAGACTACAGATCAATAATGGTGTTTCCAGATGCTGGGGTTTTAATGTTACTGTCTATGGTGAGTAAACCAAAGAACTCCTATCACACAGAGTTGATTGATTTCAGTTGTAGACTGAACACAAGAAGAGATGATGAACAGTACAGACAATATAATGACTGACAGATACATGATGCAAAAGTGATCAGAGTGCAGTCTCTTGTAGGTATTCAATCAATGTTAATATATTTGAACACTGAAATCTAATCTATACTTCTGTTCCCTAGCTCATATGCCTGTCCCTGATGTCATCAGATATTCCTCAAGCTGTTCTTCATCATCATCATCAGTGTCCAGTTGTTCACTGCTGTGTTCAGCTGTTAATGCGAGTGATGTGACTCTCTCCTGGTACAAAGGAAACAGTTTATTGTCCAGCATCAGTGTGTCTGATCTCAACAGCTCTTTATGTCTGGAGGTGGAATATCAGGACAGCCTTCTGTCAAACAACACATACAGCTGTGTTGTCTCTAATTCATTCACCAGTCAGACTAAACATGTGGACATCACTACGCTTTGTTCAGGTTTGGGGCTGTTTATATTATCAATTAAACTGGTCAATAATTTCCAGCTACATTATTTCTCACATTTTAACACACTTGATAATGCTTTTATTTAATTTTCTGGTCATTAATAAAACAATTCTTTTAGTTAAGTGTAATTAAATATATTTTTTAGATATATGCTGAAGCTTGGAGATGAAACAAATCAGAATCATATTATTGCTCTTGAGGGATAGAGGGAACAATACCCACCATTCCCAAATCTGCCATTTTGTTTATTTTTTAATTTCAAAAATACTCTTCATACAGCTTTCATTCAAGCATCCCCAAATATAAGTCTGAGGATCTTAAGACCATGATTTTTCTTAAAATAATAATTGCAACTTTATTTACTCTACATGTGATGTTGCTTTTGTATCTTGCCTGAAATCAGTTTGGGAGGATTCACTTACCCTGATTTATGTTCACATTTATTTTATTTTTTTCGTTTCAGTTCCATCTCGGCCAGTTTGGATGTATGTTGTTGTTGCTGCTGTTGTTGCTGTTGTTGCTGCAGTGATTTATTTCTGCAAACGGAGACAACCAAGTCAAGAAGGCAAGTACTACCAACAGCCTTTTGTGCAGAAATGTCTTTTGTACTAATCGCTACTTTTGTTTGCACCCGTTATTTGCAATTCTAAGTCTTTTATTTTGACTTTGTGTTTTTAGTCTTATGATATATATAGGCTAATTAAGAATCACCTTTGGACATCATAAAATATACCATTCAAAAAAGTACTAGATAGTGATGGGAAAGCAATGAAGTGGATATAAGTAATATATGAAAGAATAAATGCAGAAATGTTAACATTACAGAAACAAATGTAAGGACTAGCATCTTTGCTAAATGAAATACAGTTTGCTAAATGAAAGTTTTGTTCAATTACATTTACTCATTTTTTAAAATATAATTTATTAATCTATTTATTTATTTATTTTTGCATTCAGTAATTTGTTTGTAATAAACACTAAATATAAATTGTAAGTAGGCTACGAAGTAGGCTCTCTTTCCCAAAATGGGATTAGCCTTTAATAATCATTTTGCTTGAATCATAATCCATCCAGTCTACTTCTGAGGGCAAGTTTACCTTCTGTGTTTTGCAAGGTAGGCAGTTTTTATGTTCACTATTTATATTTTCCTGTCGCTAATTTAAGTCAACAGACCAGAATCAAATCTCTGATGGTGATTCTGAAGAGAGTGCTTTTCTATTTTTGTCCGGTCAATTGCTATGGTGCTAAGAGTGCTCCTATTATAATCATTAAAAAGCTGTCACTCATTTCAGTTCAGCACAATCTAACAAAGTTCTGTTATAATTAATGAAGCTCTACACTGCACACTGAATCTCCTACTTACATATAGTACCATCATTTTGTTATTATTCACAAGTGTTCAGCATTTTGAGAGGTGAGTGGAAACACATCTGATTTGCCAATGTGTTCATGAAATTAACAGATATGTCAGTGATTGGTTACATTGCTCAGTGGGGCAAAAACCTGAAAATAAAACCTCCGAGGCTCTCCAAACAGCAAACACGGACACGCACTATATCATTTGACAAATCTGTTTTGCCAGTATGCTAATACAGCTTCAGCTGAGGGTGTTCATGCTTTTTGTGTAAAACAACATTTTAATAAATGTTACTTCTTTTAGGCTGGCACCCCTCCCCCAACGCACACAGCACCCCCCGCCTAAAACATCTTCCAGCATCCCTGTCAACAAGATTACCCCATCCAGTTAGATATAGAAAAGCTGCAGTTCATGTGTCAATGTCAATATAAATACAATACTGTCAGCATATGCACTCTCAGAAATAAAGGGAAGGGACAAAAGCTGTCACTGGAGAGGTGCCTTTTCAAAAGGTTCACTTTGAGTGTCTTAAAGGTACATTTTAGCACCTGAAGTGTACCAAAATGATCAGTACCTTTTAAAAGGGTACTGCCCCAGTGACAGCTTTTTTGCTTTTTCTGAGACTGAACCATTTAAAGAAATGCCAAATCACATCATAAAGGTGCATTTGATTTGATGTGATTTATATTTTATTTTATTTCTTTATTGTAACAGTGCCACGTGACCCAGCGGAGCACAACCAACAGGAAGATGAAGGTTTGATTTCCAGTTCATCCTCCAGAGAAACATCAAGGAAATGCATCAATTTATGCAAGATGTGCAGGGATTAGTTATGGATCTTTCTCCAACATAACATACTGTATTTCTTTTAACTAATTGTACTTATTGTTCTTTTTCAATGACAACAACAGCTCAATAACTTTTACTTATTTGATCTTGAATCCCATCTGTTATCACGTCTGCTTTATACATATTTTGCATTAAGCCAACCCTAGTAAAAAAGTTATATATTTAAAATACGTTTTTTTTTTTTTTTTCGTACTAAGTACACAATCAAATATGCTTTAGTTTATTTTTTGGACTTCAGCATGACTTCCTCACAATTAAAGTGCATTGAGCACAAATTTAGTCGTACCAATTAAGCAGACTTTAAGTATACTCGTTTAGTATACCAGAAGTACAATTACAGGGTATTTTTAGTATGCACATTTATATGTAAATGTATTTTAGGTATACTAAGCATATTATTATTATTTTTTTTCAAATACATTTCATATCTATTTTCACTAGGGGAAAGGGTATAAATATACAGTTAACTAATGATGCGATACTATGGAAGTAAAATAATGACAAATGTCTTTGAAACAAAAAAGCATGCTGAATAGCACTAACTGAAAAAAATATGCATTGCATTAACAGTACTTGCATTTTAATGCCTTGTATTTCCAGGGCTTGCATTTTTAGGTCCTGAAATTTAACATAGTTGTTCGTTTAAGCTGTGAATATTTCAATGTAAAATATTTCACACACCTTTTCATAATTAAAAAATCAATAATTCATATTCACGTTCCAGAATTCCCTTCCACAAATTCAGTGGTTAAAATTCGGCAGATAATTCGCCCTTTCACATCCGGGAGCTGCAGGAATAGCAGTAGAGCACAGAGGCATGATCTCCATCTCCTGTCAGTCGCTCACCAGCAGGTGGTGCAAGCGGCTTCTGATGAAGACCAAAGCAACGGGTGGATTAAGTAATAAAGTTACAAAAACTGATCTGCAGAAATGGAGCAGGCGCTAAGTAGAAGTTTTGATTATCGGGGCATGTGGAAAAGCTGATTGTGTGAATGTGAATGTTTATTTCAACATCTTTGCCTTTACCATTACATAGACTGTATAAAGACTGTTACCCGTAGCCTAGTAAGCAGCATTCTCTACCATAAAGGAGATTATAATGGGATTTTACTCAACGCTGAAGTACAGAACTAACATTACATCTGAGGAAGACATATATTGCTTGTTTAGTTTCCGTAACTTTGTGTCATGGCTTGTGTGTCTCTGTGCTGTCCCCTCACGTCACACTCCAGGATTCCCCAATGACGAGTAAGGGGCCTTTCACATATCGCGCTTAAAAACGCGCTTGTATTTATAGAATCCAAAAACTACTATTTAGGTAACATTGCCCCTTACTCAGATTATTTTGGTCATATTATGTCATGGATATCATTCCTCCTTTGACATAATCGCGTCAAAACATCAAAACGAAAATCCACACCAACCTAGAAAAACATTAAAAATACGCTAATGTTTCAGTGATTTTCACATATCTTATTCCTTACACTGCCGCTAAACTAACGTTAATGTTTAATTCGGTCACCAGAAAAGACACTAAAATCACGGCAATGAGACCAATACTGTTATAAATCAGTGCATATTAAAAACACCGTTGACTCACTTTACTGTGGGGCAGATGCGCTTTGTCTGTTCATTTACACGATAACAGTGGTCGGCGTTTTGGGAGCCTAAAAAATACAAGCTCTTGAAAACGGGTTTCAAAGCGCAAGTAAAATGTCCCGTTACCAGTTCCTTTAAAATAAAATAAAAAGTGAATTTTGTAAACAGTGACATCTTCTTCTACGGTGTTTCTCGGCAGCTGGTTTCCACATCGCTGCTTTACTGCCACCTGCTGTTTTCACTTCCCCTTAGTACTCAAGAACACAAATGTGATCCTGGACTACAAAGCCAGTCATAAAGGTAATTTTGTCCCTCTAAATTAAGATGTATCATCTGAAAGCTGGATAAATAAGCTTTCCATTGACGTATGGTTTGTTATGATCAGACAGGATTTCGCCAAGATACAACTATTTGAAAATCTGGAATCCGAGGGAGCAAAACATTTAAATATTGAGAAAGTTGTCCTTATCAATCAAAAGTTAAGTTTTGATATATTTACGGTAGGAAATTTACAAAATATCAACATGTTATACTTAATAGCCTAATGATTTTTGGCATTAAAAAAAAAATCAATAATTTTGACCCAAACAGTGTATTGTTGTCTATTGCTACAAATATACCCATGCTACTTAGGCTATGACTGGTTTTCGTGGTCCAGGGTCACAAATGTCCTTCCTTCGTCACCACTTACACACTCTATTATACTTTTTAGATTATACCATATCTCCCCGAGCCTCTGTTGTCTGAATCTGTGATCCAATTGGGTGTCTTTGCTCTGGTGGGCGTGGCTGGCTGCTGTTGCTGCAGTAGTTAAAACATCACATCTACTAGTTAAGTTCAGTAAGACAAGACATAAAAAGACAGCAGGGGGAGATGTTTTCAAATCTACCAAAAAGGGTACCAGCACGGTCAAGGCCCAGAAACATAGTTGACAAGTGACATGACCACTGATGTCACATGGACCATTGTACATCATTTTGTGACATCACACACCTGCCCAATGATGAAACCAATGATGTCACACAGATGATTTTCCATGGAGATCGAAACTAAGGTTTGGAAGATGCATTATCGTATAAAAATGCCAATCATTGTAAATAGCTGATTATCTGCTGATTATCTCACCTTGTAAGCTGTATTTTATGACAAGCCTAATTCATTTAATTAGTCCAGGTGGGAATTTGAAATTGAATAATATTGAAAATATTTCCCCTTACTTCACTGTAGGATGACTATAACCTGTAGACTCTTCAAATAAAATGAAGAACAGTGGGGTTTGGTTGTGGGATTCTGTTTTCCATAATGATTAAAATCAACTTAATATGTAAAAGGTTTTATTTTTTATTTTATTTTTATTTTTTTTAACTATACCAGCCATTTAAAATGGCAATGTGAAGTTTTTTTCTGCCCTTATGGTCAATAGGAGCAATAACATTGGTCACTCTCTGTCACATGATCATGAATTGATCTTTTTATTTTTATGAAAGTAGTTTTGCCAGTTTGTATTAGAGAGAGTGAGTGGTTGGGATGCTTACTGTACGTTTTATTTTTTGTATATTGTAAAGAATTTCTTATGACTAAATAATAAAAATCATAAACAATACATAATAATTATATGTGATTAAAAATCATTTCCTCATTGTTAATAAAAATATTCAAACAGGTAAACAATATTTACCCTCTACCTTCACTTTTATTTTTCCTCCTGACTGCAAAATACAAGAATGAAACTAGACTGTAGGAGCCTTGTCTGACCCTCACAGATTTGTTTTATTTTGTTTAAATTTAAATAATGTTTCCTCCCTTAACAAGGACTGTAATACTTCCCTAGGCACCTATCTGACATTAACATGAAGAGTACTTTGGTCTCTTGTGTTTGATGCTTATTTGAAGTGTAATTTTAGACGTTCTGGGAAGTACCCTGCCCCCACAGACCATCTGTTTGTACTGTACACACAGCAGGTGGGCCATTTCTATTGTGTTCGATTTTATAATAAATGAAAGAGGAAACAGAGATGGGTTGTGTGATGCCAGATGGAGTTTGAATAAAATGTGAACAATAAAATACCACTTCTAAGACATTTATAATTAATTTATTTTTTACTTATTTTGATTTGAGAGTTTAAGCTTCAGTGCAAGATCTAAACGTGTGTAAAATATAAGTAATTTATCTTGTAAATTTAAAACCAACATTCCCCCTCAATTTTATGCCATTGGTGTTACCAGGGTTAAAGTTGAGTTGTAACTGTGGAATATACATTTATGACTCAATTATGTGATGCCATTGTTCTTATTTTATTAATAGATGTGACATGGCCTGACCAGAGTTGTTAAAAAGAGTTTGTTTCAGCGGATGTGGGGTGTAAACAAGTGAAAGGGGAGATGCAAACAGTCTCACAACCCACAGACACGGGTTTTCCATTCTCACAAAGAAAAGCAATACTTATAGTGGTAGAAAGTTTTGGAAAAATTGAACACTTTAGAAAAAAGTGAAGTTAATTTAGTTTGCATGTGATAGACTGAAAAAAAAAAAACATCAGATTTATGGCTGCTTGCTGTTTTGGCATCCTTCAAACGGATAAAGATTTGTCAAGACTTTTTATCCTTCAACAGAGGCCTGATTTCTTTCATCCTTTTCCCAGCGTTATTTCCCCAATTAACCTTATCATATCCATTTCTCATCATTATTGACCAATATATTGATTGTGTTTGTAGGCAACATGTTGATGGGAAGAAAAAAATAAGAAAAGAAAGAAACAGGCTGAAGAAGAAAATAGAAGAACTTCAGGAAAGCCTGGAAAAAGAAAGAAAACAGAAAGAAAAATACAAAAAAAGGTGCCAACGTTTAAAGAAGAATTCTGATTCACCTCGGTCAAAGGTGAATGAGCTAACAGCAAATTGCCCTGTAAACCCCAGAATCAGGAAGATATTGCTGTATCACCAATCACTAATTAAAGACATCAGTAACCAATATCAGCAGACCAACAAAGAAAGGGATAGACAGCTAACTGCAAAAGTGAC
Source organism: Carassius auratus (assembly GCF_003368295.1). Lineage (NCBI taxonomy): Eukaryota > Metazoa > Chordata > Actinopteri > Cypriniformes > Cyprinidae > Carassius > Carassius auratus. The sequence continues at coordinate 327,605 of NW_020528767.1, forward strand.
AAGTTGAGAACCAGATCAGTCTGATTTGTCAGTTTATAATGTTCTAATGTAGCTGTTATTGTTGTTTTTCCTGCAGTCGGGTTAATAAAACTCAGTTCAATTGTAATTTATATTTGTTGTCTTTCTTGGTAACATATTGAAATGCAGTGTTTATAGAAAATCTTACAGTGAATTTGAGTAAAAAACAACTATTTATAAGTTAAACTGTATTTGTCTCTTCAACCCCGTTACCATCTTCAACCCCGTTACCCTAGTCTCAACCCTGTTACACTTAAGTTTTTATTAATTCTTTTTTAGGTTTATGATAAAGTAATTTAATATTTGTTGAACTCAGTCTGAAATGTTCAGAGCAATAATTAGAATACTGATTTTAGTTCAAATTCTGAAGTTAAACCACAACTTTGGTAAAAAATGATGAGGTTGCTGTCACAAAAAGTGACCGTTTCAGGCTTAAGTATAGCAAAAGTGAGATTTTATGTAACTTTTATATTTGCAATTATTGAATTAAGTGTGAGGGACATCTGAATCAGAGGAAAATGTTGATTTCATTACAAAATAAATTTTTTAATCATATAATCAGAGCTCCCGTAGTGTCCATAACGGGGTTGAAGATTAATAGTGCCCTTACCTTAAAATAGTAACCAATAATAAATAGGGATTTGATGCCTGAGGTGGGAAAATATGTTTTTCTGGGAGTTGAATATGTCATTAATGTTGTGTTGTGTTCAGAAAAGTAATATATATAGGTAAAAAATCTAAAAATGTTTAAGTCCAAATCGTACCGGTTTCGTGGAATGACTCATGTACTTGTCTCAACATGTAGAAGGAGAGATTTAAATAGAGTTAGAATAATAGAAACCCATAGCCTTTTTTACAACTGAATCCTGTGCTGTTGTGAACCATATATTTTTGTCACAAAAAAATTTCTTGGTCTTTTCAGTCTAAATCACCCGTTAACAGAACAGACTCTTTGATTTACTCAGCAGCTTTGAGGTTTCGTACTCATTAGAGCAGACTAAAAAGAGGCTTTTATTTCAGTTAATCAGAGCAGAAGTGATTTTTGATGAAAATGGCAGGAAGGAGTAAACTGGGAGAGGATCTGCAAACCACAAGCTGAACAAAATAAATACATTCGTGCGAAAAAAAATCTGCACCTCAACACAGTTTCTGCTCAAAGTCTTCATCCTGTTTGTGTCAGTGAAAGAGCTGAACTTCCTCTAATGTTCATATAGCTACTGTAAAGACAATCCACGCATAGTTTAGTGTCCATCTTGAGCTCCTCACTGAAGTAAAAGGAGCGGGAGTCGGGACCCTCTGAGGGGCGGAGTTTATCCAGACGAAGTATGCTAACCCAAATCTGCAAGTATGGAAACTGAAATCAAAATTTAGCGTTTTGGATTCTGTTGGCTACTTTTTTCTTCACTTAAAAATATCGTGCGTTTTTAAAATGGATGGATGTACCACAACCTTCAGGATATATTTTAATCGACGTACAGTAACAGTCCAATGCACATCGTAATCTCAACTCTTAATCTTCATGGGCTTTTCTTTTTGTATCTCATCTTGAAAATTTCAAGCGGATACTAATATAAAAGTTATAATAGGCTATTGTTAGCACCGTTAACTGTATTCCTCGAAATGGTCGTTTTTGTTTTAAATGTATTAGGCTACTTTTAATAGGCCTATTCGACTTTGAAAAAAGCGGACGAGCAAACTCGGTCTAATGAAACATGAGTTTATTGATCGGATATTTTGGGAACTGTGAATATGAATCATAAAACTTTTTCCCTCTGCCTATGGATTTGGTTCTCCCATGGTAAGTGATAATTTTTTTATTAAATAGTGTTTCATTCCCAAAAGTTGCCGTTTTTATCTTTTCACACAATATATATTTCGGTATTTTGAATAGCCTGTGTTCAACATCTGGAGAACCTCCTGTCTAAAGACATAAACAACCGACTCATTCTGAGTTGGTGAACAAGTCCTTTTCAGTGGGCTTGTTGTTGTTGTTGTTGTTGCTTGTTTTTTTTTTTTTTTTTATTGGAGAAATATATGAATAAAAATATTGTTGTGTGTTTTTAGGTGTTATTGGTGATACAGATGAAGTGAAGTCAGTGTCAGTGACTGAAGGAGATTCTGTCTCTCTTAACTCTGGTGTCTCTGAAGTACTTAGAGCTCCGAAGGAATAAATTATTTCTGTTTTATTGGACAAAGCTACGAAGTCAGAATTGTTCTAACCCGGCTAGGATTTTATTAGAGGAACACTGGGAACTCCAAATAAAAAAGAGTGTGGGAAGACGTCAATAGGTAAGGAAGCTCAGGATATAGGAGTGAATGATATCATGATCGCACCAGTAATTATTTGGCCTCCAGTACCTCCATGGTTACTGCCAGTCCCTAATGTGGACCTAAGTATTCTAGATCAAATGAAGAAATATGAAGGTAATCCTGTGGATATGGTGTATAATCATTTAAAGAAAATCTGGCCGAGTATGTGCAGATATTTACGGATGGTTCAATGAATTTAAGAAGTAGGAAAACCGCAATAGGAGTAAGTATTCCTCAGCTGAAGTTAATGAATGGAAAGCGGTTAACAGATAGTATGTCAGCCATTACTGCAGAGCTGGTGGCTATTTTATTGGCCTTGGAGTGGGTGGAGGAAAATGGACCAGGGAAAAGAATAATTTGTTCAGACTCAAGTGCTACTTTAATGGCATTAAAGGGAAGGAAAAGTGAAGCCAGGTCAGATTTAGTTGTAGAAGTCTTAATAACACTTAATAGAGTTAATAAAATGGGGAGTGCAGTTGGATTTATTTGGGTACCTGCTCACATTGGTGTTCAGGGAAATGAAGAGGCAGATGAAATGGCAAGAAGTGCAGTAAATAAAAGTGAAGTAGAGTTGGAGGTTATGTTCGGTAGGGTAGAATGTAAAAGTATTATCCAAGAAAGAACAATGAAATTATGGCAAAAAGAATGGAATGAGGGATATAAAGGCAGACATTATTATTCTGTTCAGCCAACAGTAGGACGTAACCTAAATACAACATTAGAAAGGAAAAAGAGTGTCATTCTAACTAGATTAAGGTTGGGCCATTGTGCACTAAACTTTGGGTTAGCAAGGGTTGGAAAACATCCAGATGGCAGATGTAGATGTGGACAAGAAGAAACGGTGAATCATGTAATAATGGAGTGCTCCAACCATCATACAGCAAGACGTCACATGATTTCAGAGTTATTAGAATGTGGAGTCTCTAATATATCTGTTCAGACTATTCTTAACCCAAAGGACTATGAGTCTACAAAGATTTTTATGAAGTTTTTGCACAAGACTGGACTTTACGCAAGGATTTAAAGGATAAACCGAGTCCTCAAATGACCTGAGGAGGGCAGTAATACGCTGGTGATGCGTCTATGCTGCCGCAAATTCAAAAGAAGAAGAAGAAGTAGAAGAGGGGCGGAGCTTTTCCATGCTAACCCAAATCTGGAAGTATGGAAACTGAAATCAAAATTTAGCGTTTTGGATTCTGTTGGCTACTTTTTTCTAAATGGATGGATATATTTTAATCGACGTACAGTAATAGACTAACGCACATTGAATCTCAACAAAGACTGTAGATCTATTGGCTTTTCTTTTTGATCCCATCTTGAAAATTTCAAGCGAAAACGATAACAGTTATACCTTATATTGATAGCACCGTTAACTGAATCCCTCGAAATGATCGTTTTTGTTTTAAAAGTATTAGGCTACTTTTAATAGGCCTATTCGACTTTGAAAAAAGAATATGTTTCTTAAAACTTTTTTCCTCTGCCTATGGATTTGGTTCTCACATGGTAAGTGATACATTTTTTATTAAATAGTCTTTCATTCCCAAAAGTTGCCGTTTTTATCTTTTCACACAAAAACATTAGGTGTTAGGAATATGTTCAAATGGAAAACCTCCTGCCTAAAGACATAAACAAGTCTGAGTTGACGAACAAGTCTTTTTCATTGGGATTGTTTTTTTATGTATTGTTGTCTAAAATTTGAGAAATATATGAATAAAACAATATTGTTGTGTGTTTCAGGTGTTATTGGTGATAGAGATGAAGTGAAGTCAGTGTCAGTGACTGAAGGAGATTCTGTCTCTCTTAACTCTGGTGTCTCTGAAGTACAGAGAGATGATCAGATACTGTGGATGTTTAACATTAACAATTCATACACTCGTATTGCTGATATATACAGACAGAACATCTATATAGATGATAATACTCTGATATTTGGAGACAGACTCCAGATGGACAGTCAGACTGCATCTCTGACCATCAGAAACATCAGAACTGAACACTCTGGAGTTTATAAACTACAGATCATCAAAGCTGGAGTCACATACAAGAGTTTTTCTGTTGCTGTCTATGGTGAGTAATATATCACGTTTAATAATTTCAAGAAATAAAAATTATGTTAACTTATCAGAAGAATTGTTCTTTAAGATGAACATCTCTTTATCTAATAAGGTATAATAGTGTGCTGTATTCAAAATATTATCAAAGCTATAAAACAGCCACAGTGCCTTATTGCTTAAAAGAATATTTATTAAAAAATATTAAAGAAATTGTTAACTCAAAAATGAACATTTGCTGCAAATCTACTTTCTCTCAGACTGTTTAAGATGTAGATGGTTTGTTTTTCATTGAAAGAGATTTTAAGAAATGAAGCATTACATTGCTTTCTCACAAGTTGATTCTCTGCAGTAAATGGGTGCCGTCAGAACGGATTCAAAACACAGAATACCACTTCTTCAATTTTGTGCCCATTTAAATTAAGTAACATTTGTATTTCTATTTATTCTCTATATTTCCAGCTCCTCTTCCCTCTCCTGTCATCACCAGAGACACTTCACAATGTTCTTCATCATCATCATCAGTGTCCAGATGTTCACTGCTGTGTTCAGTTGTGAATGTGAGTGCTGTGACTCTCTCCTGGTACAAAGGAAACAGTTTATTGTCCAGCATCAGTGTGTCTGATCTCAGCATCAGTCTCTCTCTACCTCTGGAGGTGGAATATCAGGAGAAAAACATCTACAGCTGTGTGATCAACAATCCCATCACAAACCAGACCATACATCTCAACATCACTCAACTCTGTCCAGGTACGTCTCTGGTGATATTAGTGATGATAATTGTTGATTACATATTTTCTTCAAGCTTTCCAAGACATGTTAAGTGAGTTTAGAGCTATAGTAACAATATCTTGACTGATAATTATTGTTGTTCTGTTGATCATTACAGAACTCACTCCGCACTCACAGACGGTGGTAATATCACTTTTAGTGATAGCTCTGATCGTGGTTGTAGCTGTGGGGGTGATATACTTGTACAACAAGAAATGCAAACAAGCATGTCCAGAAGGCAAGTATTACTCTTTTCATCACATATTATGAGGATTCTGAGACGAAATCAAGATTTTAAAAGATGTGCCACAATATCTGTTTTTAAACACTATTTAAGACTTAATTGAAAAATGTAACATTATCATTAAAACAGTCCAGACTTGTGAGGAAGAGCTACTTTATGCTGAAACAAGATTCTGTGCACGTAGTGCTCACAGTACGGTAAGACACAGTATTGCAGTGTGCAGTGAATCTGTCTGCAGAAACCACAAGCGCTGAGAGAAACACATGCGCTTACACACGTGAAGATGAAGCAGAAAATGTGCCATTCTGTGCTGATGTCAGTGTTGTACTTATTTGTCTGAGCAATATGTTGCCTTTCAAGCAATTTAAAACACTTATTTTTAGCTCAATTCCTGCTCATGCTTGTTTTTTTTCTGCTTAGGCCAAAGTTTTACATGATAGGCACTATGCAATATCGAGTTGAGAAAGCACATTATACCAGAAAGTGTTCTCATTTCACAGAGCTAGTGCAATTTAGAAAGGATTGAGGTTGACATTTTTCTGAATACTATGATTATTTCTCTGTAAAGCCACAGGCATCTGTAACACGCACAAACAGTGATGCACAGTCATCAAATCACAAAAGCATTCATTATAAACTCTGATTATTCAATGGCAGCTGAATTAAATGCAGCAATTTCCTTGCAGCTCTACAAGAGATTAACAATAAACAGTGTTTAAAAAATTCAAAATAACCACAATGTCCTTCAAAATCTAAAAGCAAAGCTCTTACTTGCCAGTATTTAAGAAAGTTATTTAAAACAATCAAATAAAACACCAGGCTTTTGCTATTATGTCCTTTGCTTGTAATTGTCTGTGTATTTAACCGTTGTCCTTGAGCTGATTTAGTCAAGAAGTATTACAAGAACATCACCAAGACTGTTGATATAGATGTATACACACAAACACTACTTATATACATGTACACATACACAATTTTGTTGTTGTTTTAGTTTTAATTCCTAACGTTTGTGTTTTGTTTTCTTTCAGAAACCTGATGAAGAACACCACATCATATACTCGAGTGTTAATGTAAAATGAAAGGATCAGTGTATTTGCATTTTGGTTACTAATGTGACTCTTGCATGAAAAACTCATTTTCAAGTATATCAGGTTCAATGATCTCAAAGCGCATCTTTAAGTGCAGATTTCAGAGAGTGACAAATGCTTCACAGTTCCGAATGGAAGTGATTAAAGACTAGTGTTTCAGTTTCATCAGTATTTTATCACTATTTCAAGATCGATTAACATCCTGTTTATGTATTATTCATTTCTCTGGAATATTTGACATTGACTGGTCAGTTGGCATTCAGCAAGAAAATATTTCTGCATAACCTCTGCTCGTCTGACTGACTCAGTATAACTTACGACTCATCCCTAAAATCTCATACTATTTAATGGTTTATACCTAATGTTACTTAGGAACTTCAGTGTTCGACGCCAATTTAATCTACCTTTGGCCTTCCGGCATGCTGTTACTTGTTCTGCATTCAGCTGTTTACCTGTTAGACAAGACATGTTCATACACGTTCAGCTCTGTACAGGAATCTTTCTCTTATATTCTGTTAAACATTCTCAGTAGACACTGAAGTCTTAACAAAACATCTTGTTGTTGTTGTTTTTTTTTGTTGTTTTGTTTTTGTATCAGCTCTATTATATATATATATATATATATATATATATATAAAATTGGTTTGCTAAATATATATTTGTGCACTATTTTGTAAACCTTTTCTACATTATTTTTGTACCTTTTAGATTCTTGGATTATAACTTTGTATTGAAAGATGTTTTTTGTATTATTGTACATGCACTTGTAAGCAGATGAAAGTCGGATTCATATGAAATATGAATTCATAAGTTTTTCTACACATTCTAATAAAATATTTTGAACCTTCTGCGTTGTTGTTGTGCCATCAGCAAATCAAAATTGTAAAGATTTTTCTTTCCTGCTTCTCCAGAATGATTATTCAGATGACATTTACAGCATTGGCTCACATGTTGTTCACAGGAGTCCCCTGAACATCACATCTAGTTTGACTGCTTCTGCCTTTGAGATGAATGGAAATTTAAACCGTTCACTGTCTTCAGTTATTATATAGACATCCTTGAGGTAGTGAGCAGACCAATGCTGTACAAAGTGTCTGTTGTGGATCCCAGAGTGTTTGGGGGAGCTGGTGGTGGTGGTGGTGCATGGGGAAAAAGAGGGGAGGGGGCAAGGTCAAGGGAAGTTCAGGTCAGCCTGATGAATAAAAGTCATTCAGTCTTCAGAGCTTCCTCCCTGATGGCAGCAGATTGAAGAAACTGTGTGATGGGTGTGTGTGTGTGGGGGGGGGGGGGGGGGGGGGGGGTGCTCTCACTGTGCATCTTCCGGAAGGATGTGTTGCAGGCGCCATACCACACAGTGATGCAGCTAGTCAGGATGGTGCCTCTGAAGAAGGTGTACATGATTGGGGCGGGACGTATGAGTCTTTTTTGTCTAGATGTTTGAGTGCTGAGTGGAGGGCAGTGGCGATGGCGCAATCGGTTTGAGCAGTCAGACTAATATGCAAACTGGAAGGGATCCAGGGAGGGGGGAGGGCAGACTTGATGTGATGCATGACTAGCCGTTCGAATCACTTCATGAGAATGGGAGTATAGTGCAACTGGATGGAAGTCATGGAAGCAGGGTGGAGACAGCTTCTTCAGGACTGGAATGATGGTGGTATCTTTAAAGAATGTGGGGGCAACAGCCTGACATAGTGAAATGTTGAAAATGTCTGTGAAGACCTGAGTGAGTTCTGTCTTCAAAAGTCGTTCACTAATGTATTTAGCCCAACAATTTTTGGAATGTTCTAAAGAAAGATGTCATTGTGGACTTACACATTAATTATTTGACTAATTCTTAAAACGAACCATGTCTCTGCTTGTCAAGTCTGGAGTTGTTAAACGTGGTGACTTCAAGTCAGTGACATTAGAGGGAGCCAAAACGTTAAACAATGTGCATCTCTTCATAAATAGTATGTGACAATAGAAGTCCAAAAGCCACAATCCATGGTGCTTTTAAGGAGAATTCACAACAACAAATACAAATAGAAAGAACTACAAGAATTTTTAGTTCTGACTTTCATAATTTATTTCATGATTTAAAACCTGTAAATCAATTGCTATTTCATGGTCCACAACATGAGAAAAACTATGTGGCACCATTGTGCAGCAGCAAGCATTTCTACCTCAAGAAACCTCAAAGTTGATCTGTAGATAAATGCGTGCAAATGTATAGGGCCCCATTTCTATATTTCGCCTGGGGCCCTCAAATCATTAAATCCACCCCTGCGTAAATGTTACCATATTTTAAGTTCAAAATAGCCATAATTGAGAAATAAATTTAGTTTGCATCACTGGATATTACTGTCAGTTAACATTTGTCTTTCCTTCAACATTAAAGCTGAAAGTTGCCAGTAACGTCAGTCACAGCAAAACTGTTCCATGTTTTATGTTTTTCAGCAAAATGTACTGTTTGTTATTTATTTAATATCAAAACATTTGCTGGTAGTAATGCCATAAATGAGTTCTACCTGTTGCAACGTTTCTTACTGCCTTCTGTTAATTTTTTTTTTTTATCAAGGTAAATCTGCATATAATTGGAATAAAAATTAAAATATTGTTTAATGTAAAATATGTTAAAGATTAGCAAACAGGTTGTTGATTTATTTGTTTCCTCACAAAAGCTATTTATTCAGTGTAGAGAAGCCTCTTTCACTCACATCCATTCCAAAATACGGACTCTGGTCTCCTGCTGTCATGATCCGGTCTATAAACTTCTGTTCCCACGTTACAGAATACTCTGCCACACAAAGATAAAGCAGCTTTACAGAGGAACATTGGCCAGGTATGGACACTGCACATATATTATTAGCTCTTAAACAAGGTCCAAGTTTGCTGGAGAACTATATTTCGAGAGTATATAGCCATTGCCTATTACTCTGATTTACTAGACTGTTTGTTGATAGATTTTTTCATCACCACAGCACTGCCTGAGGTGGCAACGTCCACTGTGATGCCTCCAGAGGTGGCGGTACATGCTGCAGAACCTTCTGAAGCGGCGGTGCTTGCTTCAGCTCCTTGTATGGTGGTGGCGCTCAGCAATGTTCTCTCAGCCTGTTGTTTGCTGTCAAGGAGACTGTTACTACTGTGGAACTTCCAGAGGTTGCAGGAACTGCTGCAGAACCTTCGGAGGTGTCAGTATCCATCTATGAACTCTCATGTCATGATCCGGTCTATAAACAGGTCACCCGCTCTTCATATGGACTTTCACACTACACTGACTGTTACACATCACCCTGGACTACATTTCCCATGCTCCATTGCTCTAATCACAAGCTCACCTGAAACCAATCACACACAGCTGCTATCAATAAAATACAATATATAAATCAGTCTCACGCCACCATTTGGCGCAGAGTATTTTATTTTTTATTTTTTTTTAGCCTAGCTACCTTAACAAGCACGTCCTAGTTTCCTGTTTCCCAGGCTTGTTCTTTGCCTCGATCGTGTTTCTGTTTTTCTGGGGGATTTTTCTCTATTGTCTTGCCATTTGGACTCTGTTTGCCCCTGGCTGGACTATTACTCGTGTACTTGGATTACACCTCTTGTCAAGCCCTTTGGATATTGTCTGTCGATCGACGACCCACGCATGGAATACTCTTGTGTCTTGACCTCAACATACCTGTTTGCCATTGTTTGACCCTGCTTGTGTTTGACTATATTTCGAAATGAAAGCTTGCACATGGATCCGCACCCCTCATGTCTCGTCGGGTCCCACGTTACCCCTTCCCTGAACACTCAAAAAAGTGTTAGCACTAGCCATTGCAGTTTTTTGGCTAAAGGTTTCAGATTTGCCTTCCAGTTGTTTTGAATTCACTCTCTGCTTTAGTCAACAAAGAATAAAAAGTGTACAGCAAAGCAGTGCAACAATAAGTGCAGAATTCTGCTGTGCACTATATTCTCTAACTGCTACAGAATGATTGACATGCTGGTTTAAACGTGCGCTTGCCGACTAAGCTTCCCTATTTTAGCAAAGTCAAACCATGACCCATCATGGACCTGATTCAGCTGCCATGAGTGACTGATATCAGCATGACGCATCAGCTAGCAGAGTTAAATTTAAACGCTTCTCCTCCTCGATGGTGATTGGTGAGAAAAAATTATCACAAAATATTCAATTTTCCAATCAGCAGATTTTATGTGAGAGTGTGTGCATTATAAAGAGACATAAATACATTAAGTTCCATTTTGTAATGGTTATGTGATTGACCTGTGTTTCTCTATCTTGATTGTGGTTCAAGCTCTGGTGGTTTAACATAGGCTACAGGATGTGGGGGGACGGGGACTTTAAACCCATACAGAGGAAGTAGATCATAAGTGATAGAGCTGATGTGGGAAATTACAACTGTTTGCAGCTAATAGTCTGAATGATTTATTTGATGTATAAAGCTGCATACAACTTCTTTTTAGTTTGTTTTTAATGTAATTATCATGCAAGGGTGCAGCCTCTGAATTGGGACACAGCTGTTGTACTATGAATGGGAGAAAGAAACGCCAACAGCCAATTGATTAAGCCATCACGTCACAGCAGCTGCCTCTATAAGATCTGGTTTGCATAAAAACCAAAAAGTGCCCTGAGATGTGTGCTTAGAAAAGCACACACGCACATTGACTGGGCCAACCTGAAATACAAGCTTTATAATGCTATTTCAGCATAAGAAATACTTTTTTTCCCAGCCGATTTCAAATATATGTGATTTATGTGGCCAAAACTAACCAGAGCAAAATGAACTGAAAGCATTTTATATGAGAAATTGTGGTTCAGCAGGACTTGCATCACAAGATGCACATATACAAACCTGACCACAATAGAAGACCATTTCCAGATAAGTGTTTATTAGTATAGACTATAGACTGTATAGAGATCAAAATCTCATTCTCATTCTCATACTCTTGTGTGAGAGAAAGAAGCCAGGGCATCTTTATGATTTTACATTCTGTGTCTTTAAAACAGTATCAGTGTGCAAAGAGCTTTAAAACCACAAAGTCTTGTAAGCCAAACATATGCAGTTGCTGCAACATTACCACTATAAAATCAACTATAGCCATTGGAAATGGCATTAAGCTGACATGTTTGTCACAAAAATGTTTTGCACTGAAGAAGTTGTGCACAAGGGCCCTTTTTGAAATGCAGAATGAACATGAGATGCTTTGTGCCTTTACTAACAGTTCAGTTTTAGACTCAACATGATACCTGTGGTCAGATCTGTTTAGGTCAGTTTGGGGTATCAAGCGTTTATTTTGTTGAATGCAGAAGCAGGTGTTTTGGCATACACCTATTTTCGGACACACAAGAGTGCACTCAAGTGTTAGTGTGTATAAGGTGTATTTGTGACCACAGCGACTGCTTTCTCAAACTCTTGTAAAACTCCTTTACCACTCTTTGTGCTTCACTGAAAACAAATGTAGCTTCAGAGAACTGGAATACATACTTTACAGCTACAGGTAAAAGATCAGCTTGAAATGAAAGCAGTGTTTAGTGACATTTACGAAGGAATGTTTCTCTTTTATGTTTCTCTTCAGCTTCACTGCCATCATTCTAGAAGGTCTGCATTATTCTAGCTTTTGAATAACACCCATCTGATCAGTAAACTGGAACTGGAATTTCTATTGTGTTGAATGTAGCTTGTCATTAAGATTTGGAGTTCGGGAAAAGCATCATGCTTCAAAACTAACAAAATAAATTGCAAGAATCTTTTTGACCTGATTGTGCCATTAGTTTAAGTTTAAGAGACCCAGAAAAAAGATTACAAACAGATTTCATTGTTTGGCCACAGATAGCATTTTCACAAATAAATATGGAAATAATTGAAATAAAAGTAATAAGAAGCATTTTAAGTGTAATAAAATTTGGTTTCGTGTTGTTTCATGTTGCTTAGGTTAAAACTGAGCTGATGTCTTAAAAAGTATGCTACATTAATAAAACTTATAATTCATGTTCTCCACAGTTAGGATTTTTTAAAGTATTACAAATATATTTAACCTTAAGCATCTGATGAGAAAGTTGGCAAGGAGGTTGAGTTTTAGCTGAAAAGGAAACGGTGGCCAACCAGAAACCAAAGTGTCAACAGAAAAAACTCTTCTAGAGGTGAACTGAGAGCAACAAGTCTGCTACAGCTTCTCGTGGTTTAGGGGTCATGCGTTAGTGCTGTGTGAACTAGCATACTACCATTTTCCTCTGTTCACAAAGTATCTATTTACACTGGGTGAATGTCGGTGTGCTTACCTGAAAGCTTCCTGAAATTTTGTAAACTCTGGTTTGCATTGCAAATTGCATGTTTGGTCACTCAGACTCTCACAGACACAGCTGCATTGTTATATCCCATCCTAGAAAAAGATAAAAAGAACGTAACATGAGATGTTCACTATTAAATGTGGTCCAACTCCAGCTGGAAGATCATTATTTTAATGCCATGGCTTCATGGGGACCAAAGGCAAAAACTAACCAACAAAAGAAGTCATCAAATATAATTAACTTGATTAAATGAAACCAAAATACAAAGTACCTTTCCTAACTACCTGACAAAAAACTAAACAAATCACAAACTATTTCAAAAATAAATGTCAGGTCATCCCTGTACAATGTATTTAACAATGTCTGTAGCAATTCTGAACATTAAAGGGATAGTTCACCCAAAAATGAAAATTATATCATTAATAACTCACCCTCATGTCGTTCCAAACCCGTAAGACCTCCGTTTATCTTCGGGAACACAGTTTAAGATATTTTAGATTTAGTCCGAGAGCTCTCAGTCCCTCCATTGAAGCTGTGTGTACGGTATACTGTCCATGTCCAGAAAGGTAAGAAAAACATCATCAAAGTAGTGCATGTGACATCAGAGGGTCAGTTAGAATGTTTTGAAGCATCGAAAATACATTTTGGTCCAAAAATAACAAAAAACTATAGTTTTATATGACTTTATTCAGCATTGTCTTCTCTTCCGGGTCTGTTGTAGTGATGTCAGGTTCACGATCAAATCATTCGATGTAACCGGATACATTACAATTTGGATCTGCTGATGTGAGGAGAATCTATGGAGCTCTTCTCTCCAAGAGAATCAACACTAAAATGAACACCCTGTCTAAAGACTTTTTAAAGGTTTGTGCTACATTATCCACCAATGCTCTTCCATCTGACACGCAATCCTGCATGTATGTTTATGTGTGTACCAAGAGGAACACTTCCCAGAAAGAAAGAAAAAAATAAAATAATAAAAAACCTTTGCCCCTCTCAATCAATATATGCATAAACATCTCAAAATTGCACTGGCACAAACATTTTAACCACTGTTCTTGGATCTGGGCTAATACTTAAGGTCAATTATGGTAGAAACATAAATGGAATGGACTGCCTTTAATAAATGATTCAACTCAGCAACAGAGATGCAAACAAAAGACGATCAAAACAAGCATTTAATGCTGAAATAAGCATTTAAGTATTTAATGCGGGAAGTATTGATTGTGAATTATTATTGGTATTACTACTATTTTTATTAATATTTGGCAAAACGATTTTTACAAAATGACAAACAAATAACTATATATATATATATATATATATATATATATATATATATATATATATATATATATATATATATATATATATATATATTACTTTTAAATAATAGGAATTTAGAGAGTGATTCGCTCTTAGGTTTAATGAAGTTTATTTGTAGTATTAGAACTTAGCGCTGTTTGCTGATTACTATACTCATAGTGTAGACCAAGGGTGGATAAAGAGAGAGAGAGAGAGAGTGAGAGGGAGAGAGGGAAGGCTTGTCTAAGTGTAGCGTAATGCGTGACTTTATTTTTCAGAACCGAACATTCAAACCTATTGGGAAAACCTTCATGTAACCTAATTGGATTATTTCTCGCTTGTAAACTTTGTTTGTTTGTTTTAATCTCGGACGTTGTTACTGAAGAGGTGATGGAACACTTTTGCTACATCTTTTTGTGAGCAGAGGACCAGGTCGATGAAGTTGTTTTTCACACGCACTCAGTTTTCGCGTCATGTTTAGACAGTTGTTGGGTGTTTATGAAGAGCTTACGAAAAATGATTCACAGCGCATCTTTTTTCTGTCTGTGTCTTTCGCTATCGACTGGTACGTTATAACTTACTACTTTGTCAATTTATTGCAAATGAAGAATCATTAAAACAAGTTTTTTTCTTTTCTTTTTGTTTTTGTATTACAACTTCTCTGAAATGTGATATGTAACTAAGTCATCTGATTAAATATGAACTCAATTGCATACATTTCTGAAGAAAAAAAAAAAATTGGATAATGCAAGGTCCGGAATTCCTGCCTGAAAAGTAATAAATAATAGCCTAATAAACCCTCGGAATATAAAACTGTGCAAGTAGCCAAGGTGTATTTTTTTATTTTTATTATTATTATTATTATTTGTCTGTAGTTTCTTGCCTTAAGAGTAATTAAGTTGTCCTGCTGGATCTTCCTCATTAATATTCTGTTTGAACTTAAACAGGTTTTTCATTTGCTTTATAAACTGTTTTCTGCAGGTGTGTTTGGTGATACAGATGAAGTGAAGTCAGTGTCAGTGACTGATGGAGATTCTGTCTCTCTAAACACTGATGTTACTGAAGTACAGAGAGATGATTACATACTGTGGATGTTTGGACCTAAAGAGAGGAGAATAGCTGAAATCCACAGACAGAACATTTATATAGATGCCACTTATAAAATATTTGAGAAAAGACTCCAGATGGACAATCAAACTGGATCTCTGACCGTCAGAAACATCAGAACTGAACACACTGGACTTTATATACTACAGATCCTCAGGAACAAAGAAATAGGAACCTCATACAAGAGAGTCAATGTTTCTGTCTATGGTGAGTAATTGGTGTCCTGCTAATGATGATCCAGACTGATGATTCTCAAAATTACAACATTTTTTCTCCTGATTCATCTGTGATTTATAAGCATTTAATGACAAACCAAAGTGTAAGTGAAACTTATTTTCTACACCCTGTTTTGCAAGACACTTCCCTTATAACGGTTATTGTTTTATATTTCCTGACTGAAATACTTATGAATAGAAGGACGACAATATTGTTGATATTTTAGGTACAATAAAGGTAAGAAAAGCTGTAAAACACATTGAGAAAGAGAATTAAATCATTACAGTTTAGATTGATAAATTGGTGTAAGAATGAAAAGTCGGTTTAGTATGCAGATATAACTGACATCATCGCTGGTTCGAGGGTCTCTCTGTGTCTGCGGGGGGTTACGCCGGGTGATCCGGTTTTCTCTCACAGCCCAAAGACATGAAAGTCAGGTCAACTGAAGATTACAAATTGCCCCCAGACGTGTGTGTGTGTAAAGACGAGACTTGTGAAAGGATCGAATTGTGTATGGATGAACTGGTTCTGGCTGTGAATATGATAATAGATGTCGGAATGGCATTAAGGAAATAAACAAACAAACAAACAAACGGACATCATCACCAGTCTGTTACATTTTGAAAGTAAAAAAAAAATAATGAAAAAATATGGTATAGCAAAGGCAGAGTTTTTATGTTTAAATGTTCTTGCTGAACAACATTTATTTTTATGTTTTCCAGCTCCTCTGCCTGTTCCTGTCATCACCAGTAACTCCTCAAACTGTTCTTCTTCATCATCATCATCAGTGTCCAGATGTTCACTGTTGTGTTCAGTTGTGAATGTGAGTGCTGTGACTCTCTCCTGGTACAAAGGAAACAGTTTATTGTCCAGCATCAGTGTGTCTGATCTCAGCATCAGTCTCTCTCTATGTCTGGAGCTTGAGTGTCTGGATGATTCCTACAGCTGTGTTGTGGCTTATTCATTCACTAACAGGACTAAACATCTCAACAACACTGATCTCTGTCAGCCATGCCCAGGTATCACATTATCTCTTTTCCTCTAATTTTACATCTTGACAGTTCATTGTTAGCAGATATTATCATATACAAGTGTTTGTCTAGCCAGTCAGGGTATGGCATTCGTCTGAAATGAAAGCCTGTAGGCAGTTTAAAAATATTACAGGCAAAGTAATGACTTTAAATTTAACAAAGTAAAGAATTAATAATAATACAAATAAAAACTGTTGTGAGCGGTAAAGACCCAATTCAAGTATCAAAATATTCACATACTTTATTTGAATACATGCTTAGGTGAAATTGAATAGGTTCAGTGACAGATTGCACCATTAAACTATTAAGATTTTACACTATTGGCTCTTTTCCGTGCATTACAGAACGAGGAGAGAGTTCACGTCTCATTTCAATAGTTGTTATAGCACTGCTGCTGCTGTTAGCTGTAGTTGCAGGTTTGATCTACTGCTACAGGAAGCATAAACTATTGGGAAAAGAAGGCAAGTATTGAAATGCAATATATATATATATTCCAATGTAATATAATATGTAGTTAGGTTTATTAAATGTGATTATCATTAAAACAGATAAGGCTCATGAGGAAGAGATACTTTATGCTGATACTACATTCTGTGCAGATCGAGTTAAGCGTACGGTAAGATATATCATATTTCTGTGTGAACTCTGACTTTTGTGTGTGTGTAAACACCCTTAGCTTCTTTAAAAACCTGAAGTCTGTTGTGTATGTGTCTGAGAATATGTTATCACACTGCTGTGTTTCTCTCTGATGTGATGACGCTGAAAGCTTTTCTTCACTCATTCTGCTCAACTGTGGAAATAGAGCTGCTGTTTTCATTTATTCTGTCCTTCACTTTTAAAATTCAGTTTTCTGAACACTTGATTTTATTTTTGATTGTGATGTTTCCTTGCAGGATGTCGTTGCAGCAGATCAAATATTATATTCATCTGTTAAGATATGAAAGACCTCGGATGAAAGAAGAAAGCCATCGCATTTACAACTGTGACAATAAGTTTATCATAATGCAGAATTTTCAAATATGTAAAGTTTGCACCATAGACATATAAAATATGTTCAAGATTTTTACACAGCGGTCTGTTATTGAGGGAACATTTTAATGCCCTTAAACATGATGTGGCACAAAATAAAATATGATTAGTTGCTTTACCTGTCGATCATGGGCTCTTGGAAGTCCTTTGCCATTCCAAGCCCTTCACTTCTGTCATAATAATTTGCATTTATATTGTACCTTTGCAGTTTAAGTAAGCCATACATGTCATTTATTTCAGCAGGGCATCTTGCTTTATTAATATTTATTATAAATGCCTTAAATAATGAACTTCAACAACATAAGGGCAGATCCCTTTAAAACAGCAGATGATGCTTTGATTGCTTCGTCCTCATTTCCTTTCCTTGTATCTTTTCCTCATATCTTGGTGGAGCTAAGACGCGAGGAAATGTAGCAAGGAAAGGAAATGAGGATGCACAAATCAGAAATGAGAAGCACCACTGATGTCACTTTGATAACACCGGTGTTTGCCCTTACATGCGTTTCATTACTTTTAATTTAGGAGCAGATAAAGTTAAATATTAGTGTCAGGTTAGTGAGGTAGTTTTTGTAAATACATATATTTTCATTTCACTCCACCTTTCACAGTATTATTTTTTTATGATTTTATATATTTTGTAATGCTTTAAGAGTGGGTATCACACACACACACACACACACACACACACACACACACACACACACACACACACACACACACACATATATATATATAATTTCCATCAGCAGTTTTGACGTTATAATTGAGTGTCACGTTAATAATGATGTAAAAGTTCTGATTTGAGCAGCCAGAGGACTGAGACACATCTGTTAAGATTTTCCTTTCTGTTTTTTTTTTTGCGGTTCAATTTTCTTTTTCTTTCATTTGTGATTTTGTTGTTTGTTGGTGTACGTGTTGCTGTTTGTTTCTTTCAGCTGTTGTTGACTCCTGAAGCTGTGCTTCCACTGATGTAAAAAAAGAGAGAGAGAGATAGAGGCATCATTGTTCTTGGTTCCTGTTTGCATTGCGTCTCCATCCTCAACCTATTTATAAAAAGCACTTAAAAAGATGATCCATGTATTACATTGGTGATTATTAAAGTATCTTTTCAAGACTTAAAGTATTTCTTAAAGACTGCTACTCTGGACCGGCACCTAAAGGTTTATACTGTATGTGATCTCCCTCTCTCTGTTATCAGTGAACGAGCAGCACGCTGGCTCCATCAAAATGAAGAACAAATTTGTTTTCCAGAACCTTCACCCTCTCTGTTCCTCAGTGTTGAAAGAAGCTTCCAGCCTCCACACCCTTCACAAAAATCTATAAAAATGATGGAAGCAGATAATGACATCAGTGTGACCTTAAATGCCTTTCAGACAAAACAACTCTTAGTGATTGTAATGAAGGCTAATGGGTGTTGTCTCATAACAATGTTGCATTCAGAACATTTCCTGAGAAACTTTAAATAATGTGCCATGAGAAGGTTGTTTTCACAATTCTTGAAGGTGTTGAAATATTTTCTGAGATCCAACAGTTTGTGAGATTCACAATAAGACTCAATTCTAATACATATCATATATTTCAATAATAATAGATCATTTGTGTCACTGTGTACACAGCATAGGTTAGCACTTGAGAGTCTGTAAGTATTTATTTGGGGTCAAGTTGTGTTATTTTAATCAGAGGCTTAATAACAGCCAGTTTGAAGGTTTTTGGGACATATCCTAATGGCAATGATGAGCTAATAATATTTAGAAGAGGATCTATGATTCTGGAAGCACCTCTTTTAGTAGTTTAGAGTGGTAGGAAGGAAATGAAGTTAAGTGCCTCCCCCTACAGCACACAGAGTGTAACTGTCTCAGATTGACCTCAGTTTTCCAGTGTGCAGTTATAGGAATATTGATTATTTATTTTGTGAAATGTATTCAATGCAACATTTTTTTTTTTTTTTTTCAAATCTCATCATCTGTGTTGAGACACATAATGCACTAATAAATTCACAGTGGAGAGAACAACACAGAAACTTTGAGTCCATCATTAAATAAAGGACTAGCTGTTTTTGTCCACCGAGTGGAAATAAAAGCAAGAATTATGTTTATTTAGTTTCTAATTCCACTGAACACCTTTGGCTTAATAGTCACTCTGTCCAAATGTATTTATTTTTTTAACAAAAATGTCAAATTCATTGTCAAAACAATGTTAACACGAAAGCCTCAGTTTTTGTTAAGTATAAATTTTAAAGGATTAGAGGAATCTGAAATATTACACTTTAAGCATTTTCTCATCATAACATGAGTAGATAACCTGCACAAGTACATAACAATGGATGAGCACAAGATCAAATGGGGAAAACCAAAAAGATGAAGAGAAACTAATGTAATTTATGGTTGTTATTTGTAAATTGTCTATAAAGCTAACACCTGCAGGTATGGCACAATTGTATAATGAGCTATTATGAGTGAGTGACATGACATTCAGCCAAGTATGGTGAGCCATACTCAGAATTCATGCTCTGCATTTAACCCATTCAAAGAGCACACTCACACACACACACATCCGGAGCAATGGGCAGCCATTTATGCTGCGGCGCCCAGGGAGCTGGGGGTTCAGTGTCTTGCTCAAGGGCACCTCAGTCGTGGTATTGCTGGCTCGAGATTTGAACCCACAACTTTAGGATTAGGAGTCAAACTCTCTAACCACTAGGCCACAACTTCCAATGTCAATAAAGGTGTGACATTTCACATATGGTTAATGTGGGAGAATTTTTTTTTTAAAATAATTTATTTAGTGATTGTAATACTGCTAAATATTAGAAATACATTTTATGATGGGAGTCATAAAGTAAATAAAGTACTTTATATATATATATATATATATATATATATATATACACACTGTTAAAAATTTATTGTCATTTTACAGGAAATTCCTGGCAACTAATTGCCGTGAATTTACAGCAAGTAATATACAGGTAATATATTGTTTTTTTAATACAATAGAGTCCTGTATTTTTACAGCAGTGCTACTGTGATTAAAGTAGCATTATTACAGTAAAATGCTGTAATTTGTTTAAATTTACTGTATATTTACTGCAACTCAGTTGCCAGGAATTTCCTGTAATTTTACAGGAGACAATTACAATATTGTAATTCAAAATATATTGTAATTTCTAAATATAATAAAATACTGCAATTTTCCATCTTCCAAAATTAAAACCAAAACAATGGAAACTTTTTATTATTTTTTATTATTAACACACTATGCAACATCACATATTACAAACTTATTTTATCTTTTTTTTTTCATACAAACAAAATTACAGTTTCACTGAAGAATCTAGCTCACTTCCAGACGTCCAGACAGTCTATACTCAGGGGGAACATGGTAATAAATAACAAAAGGTCCCAACCAGTCTTGAACTGGGGAAGCTGTGGGGTGTGGGTGGGCATCAATACTAGCCCATCAACTCAAAGCGTCAGAGTCTTCTTAATAGGGTGCAGACAGGTGCGTTGATCCCCCGTCTCTTCTCTGCTTTGCTGACATCTTGGAATTGATTACACAAAAAGCTCTGAAAACAGAGAGAGTAAAAACAAGTTTTCATATCAGGTAATGATAAATACTGTGTAAAAAAAAAAAACATAAAAAGTAAACTTGCTTGTAGAACAAAAATGACGATGATGTATTTATTTAACATCAACACATTTAACAACATAACATTTAGAATTACATTGGCTTTTACATTGTTTTTCTTAAATATATAATGTCACTGTATGCACTGTAAATTGAATGTCGCTTTGGACAAAAGTGTCTGCAAAATGGGTCATACGACGTTGCTAAAAAGAACATTATTTTGTGTATTTGGTGTACTGAAATGTTTAAGCGGGTTAAAAAAAACACATTATTGTTTCTCCTCTACAGGTACTCCTCTCCTCGCCTTCTGAAACGTGTTGATTTTTACAAAGCTCATCGTTCTGAAAAGCAAAGTGTGCTCTGATTGACCAGCTATCCAATCTTTCTATCATGTGACTGAAATGTTATGCCTCTTAACATACTGTGCCCTGTCCAGCCGAAGCAACGAGACAAACATTTAAATATAATGTTTATTTCATTATAATGTCAAAACCCATTATAAATGTGATATAAACATGATTTCTAGTCGTGTTCTCTTTTGGAAGGCCAAACAAAGTAGTTTCCCTTTTTAAAGAAACAGCGTTTAAGAGTGACGCTTCAATTCAAACGAACGAACAAACACATGAGAGCAATTTCAAAAGCTTAAGGAGCTGTCTGTTCTGCTCTCTTTAGCTCTCGATCGACCTGGATGTTTTAGGCAATATTAAAATCCTGGCGGGGACGTGTCCCATATGAACGGCGCATATGGCCACCCTCTACAGATCTTCTTCATTCACCAAGAGCTTGTAACACTCCAAAGAGAAAGTAAAAAGTAAAATCACATCTAATGACTTTAACCCCCAAAATTTACTTAATGAAAATTGTAATGTTAAACTGCTGTCTGTCAGACTTCTCTGTGTTTACATAAATGTCGTGCAGGGCAATACCAACTCTATGTTAGACACTTAATAGCAATAGCTTTGTCTCCATCCAGCTTTTTAATGCACATTTTAACATTTTGAAAACAAACAAAAAAATCCTGAATGGAAACGGTTCAAATTCACATAAAATATTCTAATGTGAATAAAACTTTTTATGTGGATTGACTTGCTAATAAATGCAACATAAATGCACATTTGTTGCAACTCTATCGGCTGTTTTAAGTTGCCCCTTAAGTTTTGATCCCACAGCGTTTCATGACTTCTCTCCTGTCCATTTCTAATTTACATAACAGAGCTGATGGAAATGCTCTCCAGTTATAGGGTTTCTTTGCCAAATTTCTACGAATGCGCTTAAAAGGTGCAAAGGAATTGGATGGAAACCTGTCTTTTGACATCAATGCATAGAGTATATCATAGAGTCTATTTTCTTTATAAGTGTGCAAACAGTTTTAACATACCTTTAGTGCTTGAGGCCTCTTTAGGATACTGTTAGTTAAACATGTAGACAGTGAAGGTCGCTGCACTCCATTCAGAAGGTTGTTGTGGGGCCCCATCACAGTTGTCCCTTCCAAAGACATCATCCATTTGTCTGCACTTAGTGCCTCTCCTGAAATGCATACACAATATGATAACTAAAAGAGCACTAGAACGCTTCACTACACACACATGAGTGGCAGTATTGGCAGGATGGGCAAAAGTACCAATTTTATTAGGTGGGAGACAAAGTTATGGTATGGTTTTTCCTAATTTAGACTAGGCATTTTAAGTATTTTTGAATTACAGCCTTTCCTTTCTTCTTTGACATATAACCATATGACAATTATTAACAGGGCTTAAAGCAAGCAAACGTATGTTCCATCTAGCAGCCAGTGTGCAGCTGATCCTGCGGAGTGTCTGTAACGTTAGCTGTTCCCGCTCAGTCTTTTCCTTCTGCCTTGACCGTTCATGACCGTGGTACAGTTATGCCGCGTTTCCACCGACCCCCCCTCATTTCAATAAGACGAAATATGATATCAAACACCACTGCCTCCTTTCGTTCTCCTTTTCATTCGTAAACATAATAATAGCCGCAGAAATAAAGTTCAGGGAAATGTGTAACGTTAGGCCTTCATTATATAAAACAAAATATTATACCAAACAGTAGCCTATTGTTTCCTTTTTTCATTTTAACATATTAAAAGATTAACTGAATAAAGACCAAAGATTACCTGTTCGGTTCACCCAAAACGAATTATATTTTATGCTTTACCACTAAACAGACATCACAGCCAGCGGCAAATGTCAGAAGGTCTAGCCGAGTTGAGAGTGCTCCCGACGGATTAATGATCCCTGAGCTCCCGCTGATCGCGTGGAGTTGACCGTCTCCGACATCAGCGAAACACATTTTTTAATAGACGCAGTCTTTATAAATAAACCGCATATTTGAGTTTTAGACAACTAACTTACATTCTCGCCTGAAATAGTTAAAACACTATACCTTTCATGACACGATGACAGTAATATTTTAAAAAATTATCAAAAGAAATGGTTGAAATTACAATGCTGCATTGCCACTCCCGAAAGTTCAGTAACGTTACCTTTGAACAAGTACCTCGCGAGCAGGGACTTTCTGAGGGGCATTTTTTTTTTTTACCCAGAACTTTATTTAGATCATGGTAGCTGCGGTGGAAGCACACCGAGTTCCAGCCCAAAGTCCATAGTTTCTGGGTAAAGTTCTTGCGATGTAAATCTGGATAGAGTATGAAGACGCGATTTTAACTAACTTCACCCTATTCCACTGAATTAACGTTATACCAAATGAAACAATCAGCACTCACTCAGATCACCAGTATTAATATATAAAGACTTATAAAACAAATGTTATGTTACATACCTGAGACATGTTCTTTCTTCCAAAAAGTACCGTCCGTTGGCCGCGTAATTTCAAAATTCAAACAGCAGCGATCCCACAATGCTATGCGGTTGCTGTAAAAAAATGCTTCTACAGTGTAGTTACAATAATTTTACAGGACTGTCCGTTAATTTCCCATCATGCATTTGCATTTACAACAAAAACATGAATACAGTGCGTTGTTGTAAAATTTATTGTAAAAATTACATCAACTGCTAACAGTGTATATATATATATATATATATATATATATATATATATATATATATATATATATATATATATATATATATTAAATGTAGTTAGGTTTATTAAATGTGATTATCATTAAAACAGTTAAGGCTCAAGAGGAAGAGATAGTTTATGCTGATACTACATTCTGTGCAGATCGAGTTAAGCGTACGGTAAGATATATCATATTTCTGTGTGAACTCTGACTTTTGTGTGTGTGTAAACACCCTCAGCTTCTTTAAAAACCTGAAGTCTGTTGTGTATGTGTCTGAGAATATGTTATCACACTGCTGTGTTTCTCTCTGATGTGATGACGCTGAAAGCTTTTCTTCACTCATTCTGCTCAACTGTGGAAATAGAACTTCTGTTTTCATTTATTCTGTCCTTCACTTTTAAAATTCAGTGTGTTTGGACACTTGATTTTAGTTTTTACATCTGTTAAGATATGAAAGACTGATCAAGGTCAGACATCTTGTAGACATCTAAATTCTCTACTTGCACCATGACGAGGTGAAGATCGAGGAGTGAAGAGGCGTCCTGAGGAGTCATGAGCGAGGACACACAGATGTATCATATGAGGAAGTCTTTTTTGGTGAAAAAAAAAAAAATATGCACAGATAAATTCTCCTCCCCCTTCACATCTGTCATAATAATTTACATTTAGATCTTACCTTTGCAGCTTAAATAAGCTATAAGGCTCAATCCCAATTCTATTTTATACCCCTTTATGCCAAAAAAGATTACATTTATGTGTCTTTTTGTTCGCTGTAGCAGCCATGTTGCTGAGATAATTCATACCCCTTCGTCTGAAGTGTGGTCCCGATTTGTTTGAAGGGCTATCTGTCCCTTCCCCTTACCCCTACCCCTCCAACCAAAAGAGAATAGGGAAAGGGGAAAGGCTAAGGTGTAGAATTGGGATTGGACCTAAATGTCATATATTTCAACAGGCCATCTTGCTTTGATAATATTTATTCTGAATGTCTTAAATAACAAACTTTAACAACATAAGGGCAGATCCCTTGAAATGCAGCTGATGATGCAAGTCAGTGATTCTCAACCTGTGGGCCTTCGAGCACCATCTGGTGGGCCATGTAGGCAGTGGTAGACTATGGAGGTATATCAGTAGCTAAACTCAAGAGGTTGAAAATCTGAACATGAGAGCTTGTCATATTAACAACTGTATTTGTTAGTTGAAATTTACACTCACAGCTCTGATGTGAAAACACCCGTGTTTTGAATTGGAAGTTGTGGATTAATAGTCACAAATGTGTAAAATGACATTCACAAAAAGAAAATGACATACACAAATGTTTACGTCATATTTACTTCATACTTCGTTATTTTGGTTCGTTTAGCCGGCCCTGACCCGGTTGGAAGACGTGGGCCAGCACACGGTTTGGTTGGGCTCGGGGTGTGGTACCGGTACCCATACAGTGTGAGCACTAACCAAACAGATAGTATTTTTTGCGTGTGCTACTGTCATCATTATGACCACCAACATATTCTGTTACTAGCCTACTACACTACACTTTTCAATACATTTATTCCAATCAAGTATATTTAGGTTTATATTGGCTCTGGTTACCTTATTGATCCATTTAACAGAAAATGTAGTTTGAAAGTAAAGCTATCATTAAGCTGTTATTCTGTGTGCATACTATTATATTTGGAAAGGTGGTCCTCGGGATGTTTTTAAACAGTCATTGGTGGGCCATGAGTTGCAAAAGGTTGTGAACCCCTGCTTTAAAGCTGTGGTAGGTAACTTTTGACGCTCTAGCGGTTAATAAACACAACTGCTTGCGTCTTGCGGAAGAACATCGTAGCCGGAACTACTTCTCTCCGTTTATGTCTATGAAGAATCACAAAGGTACTGGGTTACTCCGCCGTGGTACCCCCGAACCAATCTAAAATAGTCCGAATATAAACACTTATTATAGGTGCACCCTAGTGATTCAGAAAGCTAAAAACACGGTTTGGAAAATGGATTCATGGTGTACTCGCTTATTATGTTCATTTTTCTACATTTTGAACACAAACAAAGTTACGGACCGCAGCTCTGATTGGTTATTTTTTACAGGGAGCGATGGAGTTTCTGCAAATGGCAATAGGACCACTGGGAGGAGCCAGAGGAGCTTGATTTTTTCACAGATTATCTGTCTCATATTCTACTGTCAGGACATAATGACAGGTTTAACAAAGATGTAAAAAAATATATTTTCACAAAAGTTACCTACTGCAGCTTTAAGTGACGCTCGAGTATTCTAATGTTCATCCTTTAATAATGGATTAATCTAATGTTCATCCTTTGATTCCTCCATCCTCCTTTCCTTTCCTTGCATCCTTCTCT
This sequence comes from Carassius auratus, assembly GCF_003368295.1. Taxonomy (NCBI): domain Eukaryota; kingdom Metazoa; phylum Chordata; class Actinopteri; order Cypriniformes; family Cyprinidae; genus Carassius; species Carassius auratus. Next base: position 354,062 of record NW_020528767.1, read on the forward strand.
CGTATCTTAAAGGGGGTGGAGCTAACACACGAGGAAAGGAATTATGAAAAATAAAAAGCCCCACGAAGTCACTTTGATAACACTGGTGTTTCTCCTTACATGTTTCATTACATTTCATTTAGGAGCAGCTAAAGTTAAATATTACTGTCAGATTAGTGAGGTAGTTTTTGTAAATATATAAATAAAATTTTCATTTCACTCCTCATTTCACAGTATTATTTTTTATGTTTAGGTTAGTCATTTCTCTCTGCAGTTTTTATGTTACAGTTGTGTCAAAACAATAATTGTGATATAAAAGATCTAATTTGAAAAGCCAGAGTATCCGGACTGAGACAAATCTGGTAAGTTCAATTGCATAAACCACCTCCAAACCACATCCATTCTGAATGATATCTGGATATGCATATATTTGTTGGTACATTGCTGTTTGTTTCTTTCAGCTGTTGTTCTCTCCTGAAACTGTGCTACAACTGATGATTAAAATAAATTGAGAGACATCATCATTCTGTGTTTCTGTTTACATTTACATCTGGTTCAGGTGTGATTAATTAATTGGTTAAATTAACTCTGCAGGACAGTGGCCCTGCAGGAATAGATTTGTTTGAGTTAATGCTGCCCCCTACAGCACAAAGAGTGTAACTTTCCCAGATTGACAGCAGTGTGTGCTGTTATATGAATATTGAGGTTAGATCTTTTGTGAAAAGTAACCATTGCCATTTTTGCATTGCATTGCATTTTCCCAACTCTAACATCTGTGATGAGCCACATAAATGACTAATAAATTCACAGTGAAGAGAACAACACAGAGACCATATAAGTCCATATTTGAAAAAAAGGACAATTCAGGCCCCATCATATCACAGAAACAGTACTTGTTCAAAATATAAACGACCTGCTTCTTGCGTCATATCAAGGATCCATCTCATTGCTAGTCTTACTTGATCTTAGTGCTGCGTTCGACACCATAGATCATGACATACTCATAGATCGATTACAAAACTATATGGGTATTCAAGGGCAGGCTCTAAGATGAATCCACCTGTCCGATCGCTACCATTTTGGTTATTTAAATAGGGAGTCATCTCATTGATCACCAGCAAAATATGGAGTGCCACAAGAATAAACATTTTGTACCCTTGGTAATATTATTAGAAAATCCGGGATTAGTTTACACTGTTATGCTGATGATACTCAACTATACAGGTGCTGGGAATATAATTAGAATATCATAAAAAAGTTGATTTATTTCACAAATTCCATTCAAATAGTGAAACTTGTATATTATATTCATTCATTACACACAGACTGATATATTTCAAATGCTTATTTCTTTTAATTTTGATGTTTATAACATCTTTATTGATTTTAATTGAATCCTGCAATGTTGAAAACAATAGATTTTTGTATTTTACTCAGCAGCTTTGCAGTTTCGTACTCAGAGCAGACAAAGAGGCTTTTATATCATTTAGTTAATCAGAGCAGCTGGGTTTTTATTTTATTTTATTTTTTTGCTGAGAGGAAAGGTGGGAGAGGATCTGCAAACCACAAGCTGAACAAAATAAATACATTCATGCAAAAAAATCTGCTCTTCAACACAATTTCTGCTCAAAGTCTTCATCCTGTTTGTGTGAGTGAAAGAGCTGAACTTCCTCTAATGTTCATATAGATACTGTAAATACAATCCACGCTTAGTTTACTGTCCATCTTGAGCTCCTCACTGAAGTAAAAGGAGGGGGACACCTCTGAGGGGCGGAGTTTATCCAGACGAAGTAACCCAAATCTGCAAGTATGGAAACTGAAATCAAAATTTAGCGTTTTGGATTCTGTTGGCTGCTTTTTTCTTCACTTAAAAATATCGTGCGTTTTTAAAATGGATGGATGTTCCACAACCTTCAGGATATATTTTAATCGACGTACAGTAACAGTCCAATGCACATCGTAATCTCAACTCTTAATCTTCATGGGCTTTTCTTTTTGTGTCCTATCTTGAAATTTTCAAGCGAAAACGATACTAATATAAAAGTTATAATAGGCTATTGAGAGCACCGTTAACTGTATTCCTCGAAATGGTCGTTTTTGTTTTAAATGTATTAGGCTACTTTTAATAGGCCTATTCGACTTTGAAAAAAGCGGACGAGCAAACTCTACTGAAACATGAGTTTATTGATCGGATATTTTGGGAACTGTGAATATGAATCATAAATCTTTTTTCCTCTGCCTATGGATTTGGTTCTCACATGGTAAGTGAAACATTTTTTACAAAATAGTGTTTCATTCCCAAAAGTTGCCGTTTTTATATTTTCACACAATAACATTATATATTTCGGTATTTGAATATTTTTTACATCTGGAAAACATCCTGTCTAAAGACATAAACAACTGACTCAAGTCTGAGTTGATGAACAACCCTTACGAAAATTAACCATGGTTTTACTACAAATAAAACCAAAAAAAACATGGTTACTATAGTTAAACCATGGTAACCACAAAATAACCATGGTTACTACAGTTTTACTATAATAAAATCATGGTTATTTTTCGTAAGGGAAGTCTTTTTCAGTGGGCTTGTTGTTTTTTTGTTATGAATTGTTTTCTAAAATTAGAGAAATATATGAATAAAAGAATATTTGTATGTGTTTCAGGTGTTATTAGTGATACAGATGAAGTGAAGTCAGTGTCAGTGACTGAAGGAGATTCTGTCTCTCTTAACTCTGGTGTCTCTGAAGTACAGAGAGATGATCATATACTGTGGATGTTTAACATTAACAGTTCATACACTCGTATTGCTGATATATACAGACAGAACATCTATATAGATGATAATACTCTGATATTTGGAGACAGACTCCAGATGGACAGTCGGACTGGATCTCTGACCATCAGAAACATCAGATCTGAACACACTGGACTTTATAAACTAACTATCATCAAAGCTGCTGGAGTCACATACAAGAGTTTTTCTGTTGCTGTCTATGGTGAGTAATATATTACATGTTTAATAATATAAAAAAACGAAAGTGATGTTAAATTATCAGAATAATTGTTCTATAAGGTATTTACCCTTACGAAACAAAAATATATTGCAATATACTAGAATTTATATTGCAATACCTTAGAAAATATATTTCAGTGTATCGGAAACTTCCTCATATATTTGAAAATATATAGCAGTATATGGATGGATATACTTTTTATCTGACTGTTTAAGATGTAGATGATTTGTTTTTCATTGGAAGAGATTTAAGAAATGAAGTATTACATTGCTTTCTCACAAGTTGATTCTCTGCAATAAATGGGTGCCGTCAGAAAGAAATTCCAAACACAGAATACAACTTCAATTTGGTTCCCATTTAAATTAAGTAACATTTGTATTTCCTTTCATTCTCAATATTTCCAGCTCCTCTTTCCATTCCTGTCATCACCAGAGACTATTCAAACTGTTCTTCATCATCATCATCATCATCATCTTCATCATCATCATCTTCATCATCATCATCATCTTCATCATCATCTAAACGTTCATCAGTGTCCAGATGTTCACTGCTGTGTTCGGCTGTGAATGTGAGTGCTGTGACTCTCTCCTGGTACAAAGGAAACAGTTTATTGTCCAGCATCAGTGTGTCTGATCTCAGCATCAGTCTCTCTCTACCTCTGGAGGTGGAATATCAGGAGAACAACATCTACAGCTGTGTGATCAACAATCCCATCACAAACCAGACCACACATCTCAACATCACTCAACTCTGTCACACGTGTCCAGGTACATTAGCAATGAAATGAGCGATTTAAATATTGCTCCGGATTATTTTAATGATGCTTTTGTTTTAATGAACACATGATCTCTGTAATCTCAGTTTGAGCATTTTGGAGAGTTTTCCTGTTCTGTGTAGTTTAACACCCTGCCATTAAATCTTTCTGAGCAAGGAGATAAAACAGCTGAGTGGGCAGATCTTTGATTAGATTTTTTTTATATCGTCTCTCTTCACTCTCTAATGACTTGTGTCTTGGCTGATGAAGGTTGCAGTAAGACTCTTTTACAGTAGATAAAGTGTTGTTTTCTATTTGTTTATTACAGGACTGAGGCATCATCTCATACCACTGATCGTTGCAGTGCTGCTTGTAATTGTGGTTTTTGGCCTCATGTTCAGCTGCTGGATGAACTCTAATCAGACCAGAGAACAGGGTAAGTATCACCACAAGTGAGTTTTTAAATGTGTAGGGAAAGTTATCATTTTCACCAGTTCAGATTAATGTTTTATAGTTTGACTGCTACTATTAAAACAGTTGAACGTTTTCAAGAAGTCATGCCAAAGAGGAAATGGTGGTGAAAATTTGGTAATAGACATCTTAATTTGGACCTTCTTGGTGAATTTTCTGTCTGTAGTTTGTTATTCCAACAATTATTTCTGACCTTCCCCAGTGTTAGTTTGTTGCTATAACAGCATCTTTCTTTTTTCCCTTTTCTAACTTTTACCTGTTTCTGATTCTTACAGAAGCCTGAAGGATCTGATTATTCATGCTGTGTTCCCTCATTCAGTGTTTATTACTAAACATTGTGTCTCAAGCTGCTAACAGTAGCACACAGTTGAGTACTGAAGGAGTTATAGGAATACATATGAAGGAATATGGATTAGTTCCCATTCAAAACTGGATGTAAAACCTTCGGTTGGAACATGAAGAAACACACACACACACACACACACACACTTCCTCCTGATGACAGTATTACATGTAAACACTTTACTGCTGTCTACAGCCGTCCATACGAAGGCCAATTTCATGAACTCTATTGTCTATCTCTCAAATATAACCCATTGTAGAATTGCTGCTGTCTCTTTATGAATGAATGGAAGATTCACGTTAGACAATGTGGAGTAATAAATCGCAGTGAATTTTCAGACTAGGGGTGTCCTGGGATTTTAACAAAGTGCTCATAGTCCTTTTTTTTAATACAAAACATTCTCAAAACAACATAAGATGACAGTTATAAAGGGCTTATTATAAATAAATAAACAAATAAATAAATATTTTATCCAAATGGTACCAGAAAATAACTGCAGGGGTTTTATATATAAAATTTAAGAGCTTTAAAGACCTGCCTTTAAAATATTTTTAAGAAAAGGAAAGATTCAAAAGTATTAATTATTATATTAATTTAAATAATTAAATACTAATAATTAGGACTTTGTATAATTTTAGAGTTAACATGGCCTTAAATTCAAACGATTTAACTTGTGTTTTTAAGGACCAGTGGAAACCCTAAGAACATAGTTCAGTGCAAACATTTGGAAATAAGCTTTTGTTGACTATTTATTTTATATATATTTTATATTTATTTTATATTATTTTATTTGAAATTTGAGGCAAGTGCATCTCTGGCGTCACGTTGTTTGTGCCTAGTGATGTGATGGTGATTTTAATAACAGATTTCCAAACAAACCAAACATATGTAAGTATCCCCTTGAACTTGGTAAACACATAATCTGTTTACCATCTTCAGTTTTTCATGTATTTTTTGCTAGTGTTAGTTAATGTTTACATTAGAGTGCACGTACTACTACACTGAAATTGGTTTTAATGGAAACTGTAATGGTGGCTGCTGGTCTCTACTGTTAACTGGTCTCCTTCTGTTGGTGGCAGAAGCGTCTGTTTGTAGTTTTGGTGGGCATAATTGGGAAAAAATCCAGGGCTGTTTTTCACTCCCAGTCCATCCCTGGCTTCTAGTCTTACTGTTTGATGTTATTATATGAGTTTATGCTGTGGTTGTCATAAACAACAAGTGTCATCTCTACTTTATAATATTTCAGCATTAAATATGTCATGTACTACACCGAATCAAAGCAAACAGTCAAATAAACCTTTTTTCTTCACAAACTGCAAAGTGTAAGTGATCTGAATTCTTTAACACATTAAAACCCTCCGCTTGTTCAGCGACCACTTTCCCAAAACTTTCCTGACTAGACATGTTTCCACAGGTCTGACTTCTCTTCGCTTCAGGCACAACTGAAAACTATTCCTACGAATCTTACATGATCTACTTTGGATATTGTGTGTAAACATACAACTTATGCAAACTTGGGCCCCGTCCACACGGAGAATGAGCTTACCCCAATCCGATCTTTTTTTTCCTCGTCTCAAGAAATAGCCGCGTCCACACGAAACCGCAAAATGATGTAGTATACATGCCAGACCAGTATGTGGCGCTGTAATTCTGACACAGAGATACACTAAAAACAGAAAAGAAGACTTGGACTATGCTCATAAACCTTCCGCGTGGTACACAAACGAACATGGAACAATACATTTATTAATCAGTGTTAATGTTAGTTAATAAAAAGACAATCGTTCAGTGTTTGTTCATGTTTTTGTTGCTGTTACGTGACGTAGAGGTGTCTGACTAGGGGGGAGACGTGGGCTGATGACGTCATCGTTTCAGAAAATATACGGATTAGCCGTCCAGACGAGAACGCAAAGACGGCGTTTTCAAATTTATCCACTTTGGGACCCGGTTTCAAAAAATAGCGGTTTCTCCTTACGAAAACGTCGGATGCGTGTGGACGAAACGCCTATCCGATAAAATATTTGTGCGTATTCACAGAAACGCGTCTCCGTGTGGACGGGGCCTTGTTGGTCTTATATTTGGCTTTACTTTTTACATTGTGATTTTAGTTTGTTAAATCTTTCTTAATTGTGAAGTGTGCAACTCTCATGTCTCACAACAGTACAAGTAGAGGGATAAAAAGAAGATAAAAGCCAGTTTGATGTGATTATCAAATAACCTGCTAATTTTCTTTCCTTTGGCACTATAATTTGCGGTCGTGCATTTGTGAAAGTACTGATGTAATAGCCGTCCTCATCCCGATTTAACCCGATACTATCAAATATTATGAGGATTTTGAGACAAAATCAAGATTTTAAAAGATGTGCCACAATATCTGTTTTTAAACACCATTTAAGACTTATTTGTAAAATGTAACATTATCATTAAAACAGACCAGACATTGTGAGGAAGAGCTACTTTATGCTGAAACAAGATTCTGTGCGCGTAGTGCTACCAGTACGGTAAGACACAGTATTGCAGTGTGCAGTGAATCTGTCTGCAGAAACCACAAGCGCTGAGAGAAACACATGCGCTTACACACGTGAAGATGAAGCAGAAAATGTGCCATTCTGTGCTGATGTCAGTGTTGTACTTATTTGTACATTATGTTGTCTTTCAACCAATTCAAACCACTTTTTTAGCTTAATTCCTGTTCATGCTTGTTTTTTTTTCTGCTTAGGCCTCGGTTGTACCATGATAGCATCCCCAGGTCACTTTGCAATATCAACTTGAGAAAGCACATTATACCAATAACTGTTCTAATTTCTCAGAGCTAAAGTTTAGAAAGTGTTGAGGTTGACATTTTTTTGTGAATACTTTGATAATGCCTCTGAAAAGCCACAGGCATCTGTATCATGCACAATCAGTGATGGCATCAAATCACAAAAGCATTCATTATAAACCCTGATTATTCAATGGCAATTGAAATCAAACGCTGGAAAGCAATGTTTTCCTTGTAGCTCTACAAGAGATTAAACAATGAACAGTGAAAAAAAGAAACACAATGTTCTTTAAAATCCAAAAGCAAAGATCTTACTTGCCAGTATTTAAGAAAGTTATTTCAAACAGTCTAATAACCCACATGGAAAGAACCTTAAACAGATATGTTTTATTATAGGTTTTGGTATAGGTTTTTAATATGTGACATAAACATCCACAATCGCTGTAATCAAACGTGTTCTCTATGAACGAAAATAATAAAATAATGGAAAGGATTTCCACATGATTAAGTTGCTTTATTTCAGCATTATGCAATTCTGTTATTCCAATTTAGAGGGCTTTTACACTGGGCTCGTTTGCTGTGGTCCTAGACCAAGCACGATTGTTCCCGGCACTGCCCGCAGCGTTGGTCTACTTTCACACTCAGTAGTTGTATCAAACCCAGGTGCGTTACAGTCACCTTACGTCATTGCAAATGCACGCGGAAAACACACGGAGAACACAACACGACTGAGCATAGTAGTAATTTTTTTTGTTATTTTGGTGCTATTGTGCACAACATAATAATTAATTGTAATTATTTAATTTTAATTAATTTTACTTTTAGGAGTGTGTTTCCCTTTCATAGGTCACTTCGATGCTGCGGTGACGTCACCACGTATGGGAACACCTTCGGTGTGACGAATGTCTGAAGCCCTATACCATCCCGCCAATCCTATTGGCCAAATAGCGCTTGGCACCGCCCTTTGCATGCGTAAGCATCGTATACCCCGGGTGCCGCGCGCCATTTCGCTCAGATTTCATTCCTTCAGGAATAGCGAATCATCTGTGCCCTATCATCTCGCGTTCTCCAGCGATTTTCTTCGAGCAGTGTTTAACTCCTCTTTCGCGGACGCGATGAGTCAACGAAAGGTAAGAGCCGTATAATGGGTTTATCACAGGGAGGCACTCGTGAGAGATTCGTTTGCAGCCTCTCTACATGTTCTCTCTGTGATAGCCTACGGCTATGGTAAAATATAAGAAAAGTATCCGCGCTCTGGAGTGTATTTCTTGAGTCGCCTCGCATCTAACCCCCACCGTTCGCTTCTGCGGTTGCCGAGGCCCCGCACGAGGTGTTGGTTAGGGGCGATATGTGCGGCTTGACTATGAATACAGTGATGCACTGGAGTTTTTCCACTTGCTCGCTCTTCCCCACTCGAGCGCGCTAATCAGAGCAGTTTTGCTTTTAATATGTTTGTCTAACCGCGGCTTCGAACTCAGAGTAGGCTCTGGCCGGCATACGTGGTTCTCATATGCGGTTCTCTCCCTCCGAGCGGACAGGAGAAACGCGCCTCCCCTTCCTCAGTGTGCTATTATGTGGCTATCCGCGCGGTGGATAAACTACCCTTCTCACGGACCTCCACCAAGAGGTTTCGAGGTCCTGGAAGCAGCCTTAATCAGCGCATATCACGAACGGCGCGGTTTTTGCCATGATTAAGTGACATGGCGGACTGCTATTATATAGCGATGCCGTTTGACTACCTCTCTAGCCGAACGGATCGCACCGGACTCCGCCGCGACCTAAGTCTCGTCAAAGACGTATCGAGTCGTGTCTTTTTCGGCAAATTTTATTCTCTTTCTTCACCCCACGCTCTAACATTGACTGTCTCGCAGCACAGGCACTTCGAGCGTCACTGAACTGAGCTGTTATTTGAGCGCCCCCTCAGACACTGCACTATTCAGTCTTCGGAGATTGATGAACGGCATAAGAGACTGGCGAATATTGCCAGTCTATGATGGCTCACACAGCTGCCGCGTTTTTCGCTAGCGGCATGGCCCTATGTTTATTTTGTTGGATTAAATCCTGCCGTGGACACGCTTCAGGATTATACACAACGAAACGCAGCGAGTTTGTCGCATGCGCTTTCCTTCAATGTTTACCAGGGTCTGTGCCCTCCACTAGAGAGTGCTGTTGGACTGCTAATGCACATCCAACCCTCTCACTGCAGTCTCCATGCTCTAACATTGACTGTCTCGCAGCAAACAGCGCTTCGAGCAGCATTGGATCTGGCTGTAACGCCAAAGTAAAAAAAAAAAAAAAAAAAAAAAAGATCCCTCAGACACTCTGCGCAATCCAGCTTTCAGAATTCGAGGGGCGATTCAAGGGTCCTACACAGACGACCCGTTTATGACGGCTCGCACAGCCGCCGCTTTTCGTTAGCGGCAGAGCCCGATGTTCAATTCGTTGGCCTAATTCCTGCCGTGGACACGTTTCAGGATTATACACAACGGGACGCAATGGCTCTTATGCATACACTTCCCCTGTGCACGAATGCCGCAGGTTTTTCCATGCACGGACATTTAATGTGTATTACAGCGTTGCAGAAAGTGGAAATTTTGAGACCGCTAGTATGGTTTCGGGCCGTGTGGAACACTTGCCCGGCCTTTCTCAATGGGTGTTACGCACAATTTGTCACGGATACACTATTCAGTTTTTTAAGAGGCCCGCCTCCTTCCGCTGAATTCTTTCCACGGTGGTAAACCGATGGAAATAGCGGAGTTGCGACAGGAGATGTCAACTCTGCTGAGCAAAGGGGCTATAGAAGACGTACACCCCTCTCAGATGGAGGCAGGGTTTTTACAGCCGTTATTTTGTGAAAAAATAAATAAATAAATAAAATAGAGACGGCGGATTGTGACCCTGTACTTCTCAAAATGCATGGATGCAGCTCTGGCCCCGTTGCGGCTCCAGGGCATCCGTGTTTGAACCACTTAGACGATTGGCAGGTTTTAGCGCAATCGCAGACTCAAGCACATTCTCATCGGGTTCTTGTTCTGAATCACTTAAGAGCCTGGGCTTACACACGAATTTTCAGAGAAGTGTTTTATCTCCTCTCAACGGATAACCTTTCTGGGAAAAGAATTGGACTCTCGCGCGATGACAGCCAAGCTTTCTCTCCCGCGCGCTCAGTCGATTGCGTCATGCGTGTGGCGCTTCAAAGTGGGTCGCAAAGTGACAGCGAGATTGTGCCTCAGACTTTTAGGTCTAATGGCAGCGGCATTCCCCGTAATTTGTCTGGGGTTACTTCACATGCGCCCTTTTCAGTGGAAAAATGGGCGAAAAGATGAAATATTTCACCCCGTTGTCTTCCGCATCGGACGATTTCTGTGACACGGAGTTGTGTGATGTCGTTAAAACTATGGATGCCAACCGAATTCTCCTACCGGGGTTCAGCTGGGGATTTGTGCTTTCCCAGACACCGTCACGACGGATGCGTCTTTGACCGGTTAGGGAGCTGTTTGTCAAGGACGACCAGCCCACGAAGTGTGAACAGCGGCACAACGCAGTTGGTATATAAACAGGTTGGAATTACTGGCAGTTTTTCTGGCTCTCCGGTAATTCGCGAATCTGCTGATCGGCCGTCTTGTGCTGCTTAGATCAGACAACACAGCGGTTGTGTCATACCTGAATTATCAGGAAGGATTACGCTCTCGCCCCCTGTGCAGGCTGGCGAGACATGTTCTTCTTTGGTCTCAGAACAAATTTCTGTCGATCCGAGCTGTTCATGTCCCCGGACGTTTGAACTTCGGAGCGGATATGCTATCCAGACAGGCTCTGGAACAAGGGGAATGGAGATTACACCCCAAACGATGAATCTCTTATGGCCTACGCATTGCCCACTATGCTACTCCCCATCGCCCCTGGGCTTTGCTGCGTTAGCTCACAGTTGGCCCAGGACCAGTCTGTATGTTTTCCCCGATTCATTTGATCCAGCGGTATTATCCTAATAAGGCTGGAAAGAGTGGAACAGCTACTACTGGTGGCTCTGCAATGGCACACGTAGCCGTGGTTTGCGGACCTGATCAGTCTGTTAGCGGGCTCTCCATGAAGTTTCCCCTCAGCCAGGATTTATTATCCAAGCACAGGGACTGATTTGGCACCCTAGGCCAGATCTGTGGAAACTGTGGGCGTGGCCTCTGAGCAGAGTGAGTTGGTATGTCCCGGTCTTTCTGTTGAAACTACCGAGACTATTCTGAATTCTAGAGCAGCTTCTACGAGACGCTTATATGCTTTCAAGTGAAGACTGTTTACGACCTGGTGTGAAAATCTTAATGTGGATCCAGTTACTGCCCAGTGGTTTCAGTGCTGGAGTTCCTTCAGGATCGTTTTTCGAATAGAGTGACGCCAGTCACTCTAAGGTTTACGTGGCAGCTATTCAGCTTACCACAAATATATAGACGGTACCTCAGTGGATTGTTATCCACTGGTTTCTCGTTTCATACAGGGTGCGTGACGGCTGAGGCCTTTCCGCCCCGTGCGAGTCCTTCATGGGATTTATCCATTGTGTTGCAGGGTTATTAGGGCATCTGTTGAGCCCTTGGAAACTGTACCAGTTAAAATCCTGACTCTGAAGACACTTCTTCTTATGGCTTTATCCTCCCTCAAGAGAGTTGGGGATTTACAGGCTCTTTCTGTCTCACCCTCGTGCATGGAATTTGCACCGGGATCTATGTCGGTGTTGTTGCGACCGAGGCCTAATTATGATCCCAGGTCGCATCTAATCCCTTTCGCTCTTAGCAAATGGTCCTAGAAGCTTTATCCCCTGCTGAGGCAGGGTCAGAAGATCTAGGTCTTTGCCCCTTAGGGCTTTAAAGACTAATGTGTATCTTATTGCCCCATGGCGTGAGTCTGACCAGCTGGACATAAGAGTAAGGCCATGCGGTTACAAACAGTGCATGTCCCATTGGCTGATGGAGGCAATATCTTTAGCCTATGAGGCGCGCAGACTCGCTTCGCCCTTAGGAGTTAAAGCTCATTCCACTAGAGCTGTGGCTTCTTCTCAAGCTTTTCTCAGTGGATCTTTTATGGATGATATCTGTGCTGCGGCAGGATGGTCCTCACCGAGCACTTTTATCTAGTCCTACAGTCTGAATGTGAGGATGGCTCCTGGCTCCCGGGTTCTCTCCGCTGAGCAGATGCTTCCTCGGATCCCAGCTATCAGGTACGTCAGGCGTTTTGGTATAGCGTTCCCATACGTGGTGACGTCACCGCAGCATCGAAGTGACCTATGAAAGGGAACATCTCAGTTACGTATGTAACCATGGTTCCCTGAATAGGGAACAAGATGCTGCGGTCCTGGCCGTGCCGTACCTTGATAGCATTCTTCTTCTTCAGTCATGAAATCTGAGCGAAATGGCGCGCGGCACTCGGGTATACGATGCGTACGCATGCGTAGGGCGGTGCCAAGCGCTATTTGGCCAATAGGATTGGCGGGATGGTATAGGGCTTCAGACATTCGTCACACCGAAGGTGTTCCCATACGTGGTGACGTCACCGCAGCATCTCTTTCCCTATTCAGGGAACCATGGTTACATACGTAACCGAGATGTTAATCAACCTTGGCTCATTCGTGTGTTAAACTGATATCGACAATGTTACGAATGTGCGGGATACTTTACTTCCGGAACAAATGCGCACCTGAGTCCGTGTTGCTTGCACCTTCATGCGATCTGCGGCACATTTTCTGCTTCGTCTTTTTTCGCATGTGTTTCTCTCAGCGCTTGTGGTTTCTGCAGACAGATTCAGTGCACACTGCAGAAGTATTATAAGTGAATCTAGCCTGCACATTAATTCAACTTATCAGATGACAAGAGCATGGTTGATGTAAGGTTTGTAAGATTTACCTGCAGCTTAATGTATTAGTGTGAATACTGGCTTAATAGTCATTGTTTTACCATATTTATGTATAAAATATCTTTCATAATTAAACTGCACTGACTGCCTAGTTGCACTGTGTGTTAGCCTGTTGTTTTGGCATTGTTTTGCAATGATGAATGAGGCATTTGGCAATTTTAATAGCTTGTTACAATTTTGGCCTAAATCTGCAGGTCTTCTCCACATTCAGTCCATTATCATGTGTTAGTTTCTTTCATGTTCTGCATGGCCAATATGAAGTGATTTTATGGATTTGGTTAGGCTCACTGTAGGACAGATGATTAAAAAAGACACTAGGGATATTTTCATGATCTCAAAATATTCTAACAAGTAGGCTCTCTCTTTTCCAAGATACATATAACAATCTAAAAAGGGAGATCCCTGTCCGAATTGAAGAGATGCACCATATGCTGGGACTTTCATTTTATACACATACACACATACACACACACACACACACACATACACACACACATATATATATAGTGTGAGCCATGTCCCGGGCACCTACCAGCGTCGCCCTGGCAACAAAGGAGATCCACCTGCACACAATCACCGTGGGCTGATTGGTCCCAGCTGAAGACGCTGAAGAGAGGACTACAAAAGCTGGACCCGAGAAGACATGGGTGAGAAAGTTCTCCAGAAGACAGCCAGCTAATGTTGTGTCTCTTATCTCTCTAGACAGCGATTCCCCCTTGCACTCAGCCAGCCGGGCGAACAGGATCACGCAGCACCGAGGACGAGCACCAGACACTTCTGACACCTTCACGGTCACAACCACAAATAAATACACCCTCCGGGGCTTTAACTCTCACTACAGCCTACCGTGTGATTCTTCAGCCCGCGACAATATATATGTATATGTTAAACAAATGTTTCTTATTTATCTCTCTCTGTCTCTCACTCTCTCTTTCTCTAGAGTTGAAGCCATTCTATCCATGCAGCAACTGATGGAAAAGGGGTTCACTTTGGTGCTGTTGAGATGTTGTTGCAAAAATGACATATACAGTACAGACCAAAAGTTTGGACACAACTTCTCATTCAAAGAGTTTTTTTTTTTTTTTTTTTCATGACTATGAAAATTGTAGAGTCACACTGAAGGCATCAAGGGCTATTTGACCAAGAAGGAGAGTGATGGGGTGCTGCGCCAGATGACCTGGCCTCCACAGTCACCGGACCTGAACCCAATCGAGATGGTTTAGGTGTGAGCTGGACCGCAGACAGAAGGCAAAAGGGCCAACAAGTGCTAAGCATCTCTCGGGGAACTCCTTCAAGACTGTTGAAGACCATTTCAGGTGACTACCTCTTGAAGCTCCTCAAGAGAATGCCAAGAGTGTGCAAAGCAGTAATCAAAGCAAAAGGAACCTAGAATATGACATTTTCAGTTGTTTCACACTTTATGTATATAATTCCACATGTGTTATTTCATAGTTTTGATGTCTTCAGTGTGAATCTACAATTTTCATAGTCATGAAAATAAAGAAAACTCTTTGAATGAGAAGGTGTGTCCAAACTTTTGGTCTGAACTGTAGCGTTCAAAACATTATCTGAGAAACTTTAAAGAGCGTGCCATGGGAAGGAGTAATTCTTCATGGTGTTGAAATATGTTGTGTGCTCCATCAGTTTGTGAGATTCACAATAAGACTCCGTACTAATACATATCATATATTTCAGTAGTAATAGATCATTTTAGTCACCGTGTACACAGCGTAAGTTAGCACTTAATATTTGAACTAATTAGATTAATTGAACTTAATATAGCACTTTTGATATTTGAACAATTTCAGGGGTGTCCAATGCTGCTCCTGGAGGGCCACCGTCCTGCAAATTTTTTTTTTGACCAACTCTAACAGGAACAGATTTTTTTGGACACACCTGATCTAATGCTGCCCCCTTCAGCACACAGAGTGTAACTGTCCCAGAATGACCGCAGTGTGTGCAGTTCTATGAATATTGAGGTTAGATCTTTTGTGAAAAGTAACCATTGCAACCATTTTTTTCCATCTATCACCATCTGTGACTAATCAATTCACAGCGGGGAGAACAACACAGATAAAATATTAAAGTCCATATTTGAAAAAAAAAAAGAAAAAAGTAAATTTCAGGCCCCACCATATCACAGAAACTGCACTTGTTCAAAATACAAATGACCTGCTCCCTGCGTCAGATCAAGGCTGCATCTCATTTCTAGTCTTACTTGATCTTAGTGCTGCGTTCGACACCATAGATCATGACATACTCATAGATCGATTACAAAACTATACAGATATTCAAGGGCAGGCTCTAAGATGGTTTAGATCCTACCTGTCCGATCGCTACCGTTTTGTTTATTTAAATGGGGAGTCATCTCATTTATCACCAGCAAATATATCTTGTTGTAGAATACAACAAGAATACTCCATTGCATTTTGCACCCTTGGTAATATTATTAGAAAATACTGGATTAGTTTCCACTGTTATGCTGATGATACTCAGCTATATATCTCAACGAGAACAGATAAAACTTATAAATTATCTAAGCTAACAGATAATCTAAATAATAAAATTATCTAAGCTTCCATCTTAGAAACATTGCCAAGCTACGAAACATGTTATCTGTTTCTGATGCAGAAAAGCTAGTTCATGCATTCATGACCTCTAGACTGGACTATTGTAATGCACTTCTAGGTGGTTGTCCTGCTTCGTCAATAAACAAGCTACAGGTAGTCCAAAATGTAGCAGCTAGAGTCCTTACGAGGTCAAGAAAATATGATCATATTACCCCAATTTTACAGTCTCTACACTGGCTACCTATTAAGTTCCGTATCAGTTACAAATTATCATTACTTACCTATAAGGCCCTAAATGGTTTAGCTCCTGCATACCTAACTGGCCTTCTACCACGCTACAATCCATCACGCTCCCTAAGGTCACAAAACACTTTTTCACATTTGGCTCCCAAACTCTGGAATAGTCTTCCTGATAATGTTCGGGTTCAGACACACTCTCTGTGTTTAAATCTAAATTAAAAACACATCTCTTTACACAAGCTCCAGTCTGGACCCAGAACACCTGAGATGAGATGATGCTGACCCTCAGAGGACTTCAGATGATGCTGACCCTGAACAAACAGAACTAACAAATACTGATTACAACACATAATAATTGCTGTTAATAGTGTTTGTTGTCTGTTTAATTATGTCTTTAATTGATTTTCCATACATTTCTACTATATTTACATAAACTGAGTCACCACTGATAAGGTACTACTAAATATTATAGAAACATACATTTTATTTGTAAAGTTGCTTTGCAATGATTTGTACAGTTAAAAGTGTTATACAGATAAAATTGAATTTAACTGAATACAATATGTATTGAATGTACAATACAGTCTTGAAGATACAGTACAATCTTCATATTCACAGTAACAATTCATTCTGAAGCAAAATTTTCAGCAGTGTTCTATCTGCTTTTACATATTCAAATCTGCACATTTTTATTTACCTTTATACAAAGGCCGATATATATAAGCACTTCCTGTATGACGCAAGAGGGGGCCCCTTGGGGGGATGCAGATATATTGCTCCATGTTATATTAATAATTACATTTCTGATTGTCCAAATGGTCAGCTGTCACACCCCAAAAATATTGCTATGCCTCTGGGTGCTACCTAAAACCTCATTTACAAAAGTGATAGGATTTTGATATTGTACATTTAGAATACATTCAGGGTCTCTGTCATTGTCATGTTTTTTTTTTTTTTTTTTTTTTTTTTTACTTGTTCCCCATATAATTTTTGCTTTATGGAATGCAAAAACTTGAAAGCTCTGTATCTCAAAACTGCTCAGAACACAGATAGAATCTAATAATTTCAAGGTGACAGTAATATCCAGCGATGCATAATACTTCACTTTTTTCTCATTTATGGCCGTTTTGAACTGAAAAAAAGGTTACTACGCAGGGGTGGATTTTGCTGATTTGGGGGCCTTGGGTAAAACAGAAATGGGGCCCTATAAATTTGCACGCATTTATCTAAAGATCAACTTTGAGGTTTCTTTTTTGTTGTGATGCTTGCTGCTGCACAATGATGCCACATAGTGTGCAACGTTTTACATGAACATGGCTTTTTCTCATGTTGTGGACCACGAAATGGCAACTGATTTACAGTTGACTACAGATTTTCACAAAAATAAAATAAATTATGAAAATGATATACCATTTTTGAAGAAAGTTGGATGAGTCAGAAGTATAAATGCTAGTAGTTCTGAATCCTCCTTAAAAGCACCATGGATTGTGGATTTGGGACTTATTCTATTGTCACATACTATTTATGAAGAGATGCACATTGTTTAAAGTTTTGGCTCCCTCTAATGTCACTGACTTGAATTCACCATGTTTTACAACTCCAGACTTGACAAACAGAGACAAGGTTCTTTTATGAATTAGTCAAATAATTACTGTGTAAGTCCACAATGACATCTTTCTTTAGAACATTCCAAAAATTGTGGGACTAAAGACAGAAATAGACAGTGAAAAACGTTTTTTAGATACTATTTGTCATGGCAAAATAATCTTTATTGGGCCAACATTGATTTAATAACAGAAACACATGGTCAGTGCTGTTTTAGATAGTTTAAATATAAAGATAGAAGCAGATTACACAGGTTTTGTTTGCAGTGCATTACTACTTTACCTGTGAGACAGATCAGTATCTATATGTCAAGATCGGTCGGGCACACATCACAGAAAATAGTATTTAGTAGACTTTTTATTCTTCTATACTGAAAAAGTGCTGTGGAAATAAAACTTTTTCTGATGAGCTCAGAGCTAACATGTAAACATGTCCAGTATTACTTGCACTAATGTCTAACAGACATGTCCTCTCTAATGAGCTGAACAACTAACAGCAGACAAGTAATGGGTGGTCAGTTAGGGTTGGAATAAAATGGGCATCAAAAATGCATTGGTCTCTCACTAAAAATCTGCCTTTAAAGATGCACTTTGACATCATTGAACCTGAAATACTTGAAATGGACTTTTTCATGCCAGCTTCATAGTCACCAAAATACAAATACACTGATCCTTTCATTCTACATTAACACTCGAGTATATGATGTGGTGTTCTTCATCAGGTTCCTAAAAAGAAAACAAAACATAAATGTTACTAAATAAAACTAAAACAAAAAAAATATTGTGTATGTGTACATGTATATAAGTAGTGTTTGTGTGTATACATAATTATCAACACTCTGGTGATGTTCTTGTAATACTTCTTGACTATAAACACTATAAATCTCAAAGACTTCAGTTTAATACAAAGACAATTACAAGCAAAGAAAATGAGAGCAAAAGCCTGGTGTTTCATTTGATTGTTTTAAATAACTTTCTTAAAAACTGTCCAGTTGTACATGCACAATTTATGCCACAAAGGGGAGCTTTGAACTTCGAGCTTCGATTTTGAAAGACATTGTGGTTCTTTTCGTTTTTTTTTTTTTTTTTTTAAACACTGTTCATTGTTAATCTCTTGTAGAGCTGAAAGGAAATCACTGCTTTCCTGAGACAGACTGGGAGTAAAAAAAGGCCTTGGATTTTCTCCCAAATAAGGCCACCACAACTACAAACAGCCGCTACTGTCTCACAATATTACAGCAATCCTATTGCATTTATGCCAAATAACATCACAAAACTCATGGTGACCCTGCTGACAAAACAATGGAGACATAAGCAGGCATTAAGCTAAACAGCGTGGTTTAAATTGCTTGAAAGGCAACATAATGCACAGACAAATAAGTACAACACTGACATCAGCACAGAATGGCACATTTTCTGCTTCATCTTCACGTGTGTAAGCGCATGTGTTTCTCTCAGCGCTTGTGGTTTCTGCAGACAGATTCACTGCACACTGCAATACTGTGTCTTACCGTACTGTGAGCACTACGCGCACAGAATCTTGTTTCGGCATAAAGTACCTCTTCCTCACAAGTCTGGACTGTTTTAATGATAATGTTAATTTTTCAAATAAGTCTTAAATGGTGTTTAAAAACAGATACTGTGGCACATCTTTTAAAATCTTGATTTCGTCTCAGAATCCTCATAATATGTGATGAAAAGAGTAATACTTGCCTTCTGAACTTGCTTGTTTGCATTTCTTGTTGCACAAGATTATCACCACCGCAGCTGCAACCACGATCAGCACTATCACTATAACTGATATTACCACCGTCTGTGAGTGCGGAGTGAGTTCTGTAATGAACAACAGAACAATAATAAATATAAATGAGTCTTGCAGACATTGTTGTCATAATTATTAACTGACTTAACATGTCTTTTTATAATATACTTTTTAAAAACAAACTCATTAATCACCAATATCACCGAGGGCTGGAGGCTATGGCCTATGATATATGATATTTTTCTTAGTTTTGGTCAATATGATACAATTATTATATCAATATGCACTATTAAAAGAGCCTCATACAAACTACCAAGAACGCCCACAACAGATATCTGTGCATAAAAACTTGACAAGTCTATGACACCTCATTTAAAACCATTTAATATTTTTGAGGGAAAAAAAAAAACAGCACAAATAAGTGAATGCTCAACTTTCACACAAACAATAAATGTGAAATCACTGTCAAATAATCATCTCAGACTCACTTAATATACACTACCAGTCAAAAGTTTTTGAACAGTATGAATAATTCTTATATTCTGATTTGCTGCTCAGAAAGAATGTATTATGTGGAAATCAGCTGAGTAGAATTCTTTCAGGTTTCTTTGATGAATAGAACGTTTTCTATTCATCAAATAGAACAGCATTTATCTGAAATAGAAATTGTAACATTATAAATCGAGCGCAGCGTTAGTTCAGTCAGGCCATGGAGGCAAGGCTGTGAACAGCTGATGCGATCAGCTGTCAAATTGCTCCAATCACCACCTCTCTCCTATTAGACACGGGACATATATATACGTGGCTCTACTGCTCGGTAAGTATGCTCAACAGCTCGCAACCCTCCCTCCCTCCGCATTATAAGCATGAGCACATTACTGCGCACCTTCTGGTTGTCATCTTCTTTGTTTCAGATCACTAAGGTTTTCAAGTCTTAGCGGGCATGGACCTCACTGCAGAGAGACACCCATCTTCATAACCAGGCTACAGGATAGACGTCCCACTGCCACATCTACATGATTATCACCGTTTGCTTTAAAGACATTATTAAGAGTCTTAATTGTCATGCATTTCTAAACTCATGGTTCCGGGTGGGTTAATGTTAAAGTTCTTGTATGTTCAGATATTCTGGGAGCAAGAACCCCCATGAGGAACCATACCGCCAAAGATAAAATTGTGTTCAATAAATTGCCAAAGTGGTTTCTGCCTAAAATGTCTTTATCATCAATCCATTTTGAGCATCCTTGCTAAATAAAAATTTCTATAATTTAATTCCAAAACAAAAAAGAAAGAAAGGAAGAAGTAAAGAAAGAAAGAACTCATACTGACTCAAAGCTTTTGAATTGAATAGTGTATAATGTTTCAAAACCTTTTTTTTTTCAGATAAATTATAATCTTTGGATCTTTATGCAAAAGAAATAAATTAAATAAATGTAGCCTACTCAAGTGGATTAGTGATTCTGAAAATTAAAGCTGCAGTCGGTAACTTTTGACGCTCTAGCGGTTAATAAACAGAACTGCTTGCGTCTTGCGGAAGAACATCGTAGCCGGAACTACTTCTCTCTGTTTATGTCTATGAAGAATCACAAAGGTACTGGGTTACTCCGCCGCGGTATCCCCGAAGCAATCTAAAATAGTCCGAATATAAACACTTATTATAGGTGCACCCTAGTGATTCAGGACAAGCTAAAAACACGGTTTGGAAAATGGATTCATGGTGTACTCGCTTATTATATACATTTTTCTACATTTTGAACACAAACAAAGTTACGGACCGCAGCTCTGGTTATTGGTTATTTTTTACCGGGAGTGATGGAGTTTCTGCAAATGTCAATAGGACCACTGGGAGGAGCCAGAGGAGCTTGATTTTTTCACAGATTATCTGTCTCATATTCTACTGTCAGGACATAATGACAGGTTTAATAAATATGTAAAAAATATTTCTTTACAAAAGTTCCCTACAGCACCTTTAAGTATTGATCTCAGGAATAAACTACATTTTAATGTAGTGCAGTTATTTTAAATAGTAAGAATATTTCAAAATTAAACTTTTTTTGCTGTAGCCTATACTTGGATAAAATAAATGCAGGCTTGGTGAGCAGAATTCTTTAAATGTAAGACATATTAAAAACATAAAAAATCTTACTGTTCAAAAACTTTTGACTGGTAGTGTAAGCTGATTATTCTTATTGAATAATTATGAACGCTTCAGATAAAATGAAAATTCCATCAAAACTTTTCTGAAGACAGTCGGTTCCCTTCAGATATAATCATATAAAACACCCGTGACATCTTTTAATTTTGAAACGTGTAGTGCTCATGTTTATTAAATGATGTCAAACGTCACAAATAAATCAATGTATGGGAAATACTGGTAATTTACATTTACATTTAATCATTTAGCAGACGCTTTTATCCAAAGTGACTTACAAATGAGAACAATAGAAGCAGTCAGGTCAACAAGAGAACAACAACAGTATACAAGTGCCATGACAAGTCTCAGTTAGTCTAGTAATCTATATCAACATATCGTAAATGTGTTTAAAAATCATATCAGCATTATTGAAATATAATATATATTTGCTATATATTGATATTGAATTATTGTCCAGCTCTAACATTTCCACTGACATACCTGCACACGTGTGACAGAGTTGAGTGATGTTGATGTTGTGTTGAGTCTGGTTTGTGATGGGATTGTTGATCACACAGCTGTAGATGTTGTTCTCCTGATATTCCACCTCCAGAGGTAGAGAGAGACTGATGCTGAGATCAGACACACTGATGCTGGACAATAAACTGTTTCCTTTGTACCAGGAGAGAGTCACAGCACTCACATTCAACACTGAACACAGCAGTGAACATCTGGACACTGATGAACGTTTAGATGATGATGATGATGATGATGATGAAGAACAGTCTGAACTGTCTCTGCTGATGACAGGAGAGGGAAGAGGAGCTGGAAATATAGAGAATAAATAGAAATGCAAATGTTACTTAATGGGCACAGAATTGAAGAAGTGGTATTCTGTGTTTGGAATTTCTTTCTGACGGCACCCATTTACTGCAGAGAATCAACTTGTGAGAAAGCAATGTAATGCTTCATTTCTTAAAACCTATTCCAATGAAAAACAAACCATCTACATCTTAAACAGCCTGAGAGAAAGTAGATTTGAAGCAAAATTTTATTTTTGCAAAAAAACTATTGCTTTAATATTTTTAATAAAAATATTTTTTTTCCCATTTTTCCTTGATTGCTAACACACTATTTATGAAACAATTCACCATTTACTCACAAACTGTAGACACAATCTCAGAACTACACACCAACTTGTGCAAACTTCAAGGTCAAAATCAAATAATTTAGTCAAAAACAGACTCAAAAACTCAAACTTTGGTCTCAGATGACACACAAAGCTGCCAAGTACACACACTACTTCACTCCCCTTAAAAACACTAGTGAGATCAATTCAAAACACTGTTACAAAATCCTCCTTTTGGGTAGTATGAATCCTTTCTATGAAAGTCTGTTACAGTATATGACAGAGGGAGGGGTGCAGATACAGTTACATTCAGCAATAAACTTTAAGATAAGTTTACTTTTATTATACTACTGTAAAGAGATCTTATTGAAAGATGAATAGCACTGCGTAAAAAGTACAGGAAGAGAGAAGATCAAAGACCAGATAACTTAATTTATGGTAAACACACATTGGAATGTATTGTCAGTCACTGTAAATAATAAAATAAATTCATTCATTCTTACATGACATTTTTGTGTTTTGCAGAAAACAATGAGCAAACTGGACCATTTGGACCAAATAAAGTTTGGGGTAAAAAATGCCCCTCAGAAAGTCCCTGCTGGCGAGGTGGTACTTTTTCAAAGTTCCAGAACTTTCAGGGGCGGGACTTGGGTGCTAAACATCCTGATTGGTTGAGTTCACGCAGAATTGTGATTTCAGCATAGGATTTCAAACACCATTTATTCGGATCATTTTCAAAATATTACTGTTATTGTGTCATGAAATGTTATATTAAAAGTATTTCAGGCGAGAATGTAGTTGTTAAAATCTCAAATCTGTGGTTTATTTATAAGGAGAGAGCCTTTTTAAAAATGTGTTTCACCGATTTCAGAGACGGTGAGCTCCATGCGATCAGCGGGAGCTCAGTGCTTATGCATCCGCCGAGAGCAGCCTCACCTCGGTTAGACCTTCTGATATGTGTCTCTGGCTCTGATGTCTCTTTAGTGGTTAAACATAAAATATAATTTGTTTTGGGAAAATCTAACAGGTTATCTTTGGTCTGTATCCAATTTATCTATATGTTAAAACTGAAATAAAAAGAGGCAATTGATATAATATTTTGTTTCATTGTAATGGCTGTATATATACACCTTTCCCTGAACTAAGTACATTTCTGCAGTTGTTATTATGCTTAAATGAAAACGAAAGGAGGCAGTTGTATTTGATATCCTATCTCGTTTTATTGTAAATATACAGAGAGGAAAATTGCAGTAGCCATGGTCAGCTGATTGATGTTATCAAGTATGCTGCAGTTTGCAGATTTACCGGTTTTGCGTCATCGCAGACATTACACTCCCGAGTCGAATGTGCAAAGTCCGAACTACCAAGGATGCAAGTTCAAAATCAGCGTCCTTTGAATTGAGAAACACGCGCAGACCTACAGTACGTCACCAGACTATTTGCCTAATATTCCCGGTACTTTAGACCGCGGTGGAAACGCAGAAAGCAACAGGTCTGGGGGGAAAAAAAGTTGCTGGTACAAATGTTCACGGTAATTCTGGTGGAAACGCGGCATATGTAACCACGGTTACCTGAATAGGGAACGAGATGCTGCGGTGACATCACTGTATGGGAACACCTTTCGGTGCGACGAATGTCTTAAGCCCTATACCAGGGTTATTCAAATCTTGGCCTGGAGGGCCAATGCGGTGCAGAGTTAAGCTCTAACCCTAGTCAAACACACCTGAGCATGCTAATCAATGTTTCTGGGATCATTAGAAAATCCCAGGTAGGTGAGTTTGATCAGGGTTGGAGCCAAACTCTGCACCGCATTGGCCCTCCAGGCCAAGATTTGAATAACTCTTCCCTATACCATCCCATCAATCTTATTGGCAATCTTATATAGCGCTTATATTGCACTACCCTATGCAAGCGTATGCATATTATGCCTGAGTGCTGAGCGCGATTTCGCTCAGATTTCATGAACTGAAGAAAAAATGCTATCAAGGTATGGCACGGCCAGGACCGCAGCATCTCGTTCCCTATTCAGGAAACCGTGGTTACATACGTAACCAAGATGTTCCCTTTCATAGGTCACTTCGATGCTGCAGTGACGTCACCATATGGGAGTCCTATACAATAACGCCTGACATACCTAATAGCTGGGATCCAAGAAAAGCATCTGCTCAAGAGCCAGGAGCCGCCCTCACATCCAGATTGTAAAACTTGACAAAAGTGCCCAGTGAGGAACATCTGCCGCAGCACAGATATCATCCATAGAAGATCCACTGAGAAAAGCTTGCAATGAAGCCACTGCTCTCGTGGAATGATCTAATTCCTAAGGGCGAAGCGAGTCCAGGCGCCTTATAGGCTAAAGATATAACCTCCACCAACCAAAGGGACATGTGTGGCTTTGTGACAGGCGTCATGGCGTCTATTTTTTTTATTTATTGTTTTTTGTCTGCGAGATTAGCCAAGGGATAGTTTGACCGCTAACATCCAGCCATAGAACTGCTCAGGAAGTGTGTTTGGTAGCAATGAGCGCCAAATCTGTTGCCCGCCACAGCTCTTTCACAGCCTCCGGTCTCGTTAAGAACCACCATAAGTGGAGTACATTTCAGCAATTGAAGCTGTAGTGGGCCAATCGTGAGTAAAGCAAACCTGCTGATTTAATACACTCGGGTGGGGGAGAGCGAGTGAAGTGGAAAAGCTCAACCTTTCTTTGACTCATTGCGTCCGTGAAGAGGAGTTAACACTGCTCTAAGAAAAACTGCAGAGAATGCGAGATGCTTTCCTAGGGCACAGATGATTTGCTTTCCTGAAGAAAATGAAATCTGAGCAAAATAACGCACAGCCCTATGGTATAATATGCGTATGCATGCGTAGGGTGGTGCCAAGCGCTGTTTGGCCAATAAGATTGGCGGGATGGTTTATGGCTTCAGACATTCGTCACACCGAAAGTGACCTATGAAAGGGAAATGTAAGCAATGGCACTGGCTGTCTATAATGTGATTAGCCTTGATAATATTCTGAATACAGCACAACCTCTTATACCTTATAAGATGAAAAAGATATTCATCTTAAAGAACAGCTCTTCTAAAAAAATGTCATTACTTTTATTTCTTGATATTATTAACCTGTTATATGCAATATTACATGCAATATTATTCACCATAGACAACAACAGAAAAGCTCTTGTATGTGACTCCAGCTTTGATGATCTGTATTTTATAAAGTCCAGAGTGTTCAGATCTGATGTTTCTGATGGTCAGAGATCCAGTCCGACTGTCCATCTGGAGTCATCTGGAGTCATCTATTATCATATATATAGATGTTCTGTCTGTATATTTCAGCAATACGAGTGTCTGTATTGTTAAAGTTAAACACCCACAGTATATGATCATTGCTCTGTACTTCAGAGACACCAGAGTTAAGAGAGACAGAATCTCCTTCAGTCACTGACACTGACTTCACTTCATCTGTATCACTAATAACACCTGAAACACATACAAATATTGTTTTATTAATATATAATATATTTATAATATATAATTTTAGAAAACAATACATAACAAAAAACAACAAGCCCACTGAAAAAGACTTGATCACCAGCTCAGTCTCGGTAGTCTGGGTTGGTGAACAAGTCTTTTTCAGACTTGTTGTTATGTGTGTGTGTGTGTGGTATATATATATATATATATATATATATATATATATATATATATATATATATATATATATATGTGTGTGTGTGTAACATATCACTTACCATGTGAGAACCAAATCCATAGGCAAAGGAAAAAGTATTGATGAATCATATTCACAGTTCCCTAAATATCCGATCAATAAACTCATGATTTATTAGAGCGAGTTTTCGCATTTGGGTTTTTCAAAATAATGAAAGTCGAAGAATATATTAAAATAAGCCTATTGGGGGTGGCATCGCAAAGGCATAAACGAATTAGCCTACAACCAAAAGGATTGATCAGTTATCAGCTCGTCTAATCAGACAAGTCTAGTAAACATGACAAACATTAGCATTCTGCTGTCTAGTCAAATCAAATTGGAAATATGTTCTTGTTTTGTGAGCAAATCCAGTGCAAAGTATTTGGTTTTGTCCCTGCTGATGATCATTCAGAGGTTGCATGAAAACGGAGAAGCTTGCAATGCAGTGCACAGATCTGTAATCTGAAAAATGTACCAAACTTATTTTGTCATTATGTCTTAACCAACTTATTACTGTTAAGCATCTGCATTCCTATTGAGGATTCTTTCCTGCTAAGATTTCTTTCTCTATACGGTCCACAAAGAGAGGGAGGAAGAAAGATGGAAGAGGAAGTGTCATACTCGTGGTTCCTCTCTTTAAACTACTGGATCATTCCTCGCTTCTGAACAATTCTATGTGGATATATTTTTATCCCTGAAGAAAAGGAGTATGTTAACTACATCTAAGAAGGAAAATGATTGTTTATAATGTTACTAGATGAATGTTTAATTGCATTTATTTGTCTCATATGCAAGATATTGGAGACAACGTCATATGTGAAGAATGATTCATGAAGCAACTTTACTCTGTCTGTGTTTATTGATCTTGAGTGGTATGTGTTAAATATAATTTGTTTTTTCATCAACTATGAGGAACATTTGTTTGCCTATTTGGAGTTAAAACAGAAAGTTTTTGAACACTGATTACAGTTTTGTTTAAATTATTTTAGTATATTTTCTTCAATTAGAAGTTATTTGATATGAGACAGGTTTTTATTAACTTATGGGACTTTCTGCTTTTTACATCCCAGGTGTGTTTGGTGATAAAGAAGAAGAGAAGTCAGTATCAGTGACTGAAGTACAGAGAGATGATCAGATTCTGTGGATATTTGGACCTAAAGAGACGAGAATAGCTGAAATATAAAAGCATTTTGTTAATATGTTTGAGAGTAATGTGACATTTGGAGACAGACTCCAGATGGACAATCAAACTGGATCTCTGACCATCAGAAACATCAGATCTGAACACACTGGACTTTTTTATAAACTGATCATCATTAGTAGAGTAACCTCACTGAAGAGCTTCACT
The DNA here is from genome assembly GCF_003368295.1 of Carassius auratus. Classification (NCBI taxonomy): domain Eukaryota; kingdom Metazoa; phylum Chordata; class Actinopteri; order Cypriniformes; family Cyprinidae; genus Carassius; species Carassius auratus. Next base: position 381,768 of record NW_020528767.1, read on the forward strand.
GTTACTGTGTACTGTGAGTAACTGATGTCCAACTCATGATGATACAAAAGCAAAAAATAAAACAAATAAAGCATCTTTTTGATAAGATGACCTGCATGTTTAATGATCTTTAATAAAAATGTCTTGATTAGTAAAATTTCAACAATTATTACTGAACTAACAGTATCAGCATCAGTCTCTCTCTACCTCTGGAGGTGGAATATCAGGAGAACAACACCTACAGCTGTGTGATCAACAATCCCATCACAAACCAGACTCAACACAACATCAACATCACTCAACTCTGTCACACGTGTGCAGGTACATTAGCAACGAAATTAGCGACTGAAATAATGCTCCGGATTATTTTAATGATGCTTTTGTTATAATGAACTCATGATCTCTGTAATCTCAGTCTGAGCATTTTGGAGAGTTTTTGGAGACCTTCCCCAGTTTTAGTGTGTGTTGCTATAACAGCATCTTTCTTTTTTCCCTTTTCTAACTTTTACCTGTTTCTGATTCTTACAGAAGCCTGAAGGATCTGATTATTCATGCAGTGTTCCCACATTCAGTGTTTATTACTAAAAGGTGTGACTCAAACTGCTAACAGTAGCACACAGTTGAGTACTGAAGGAGTTATAGGAATACATATGAAGGAATATGGATTGGTTCCCATCAAAAACTGGATGTAAAACCTTCGGTTGGAACATGAAGAAACACACACACACACACACTTCCTCCTGATGACAGTATTACATGTAAACACTTTACTGCTGTCTACAGCCGTCCATACGAAGGCCAGTTTCATGAACTCTATTGTCTATCTCTCAAATATAACCCATTGTAGAATTGCTGCTGTCTCTTTATGAATGAATGGAAGATTCACGTTAGACAATGTGGAGTAATAAATCGCAGTGAATTTTCAGACTAGGGGTGTCCTGGGATTTTAACAAAGTGCTCATAGTCCTTTTTGTTTAATACAAAACATTCTCAAAACAACATAAGAGGACAGTTATAAAGGGCTTATTATAAATAAATAAACAAATAAATAAATATTTTATCCAAATGGTACCAGAAAATAACTGCAGGGGTTTTATATATAAAATTTAAGAGCTTTAAAGACCTGCCTTTAAACTATTTTTAAGAAAAGAGTCAAAAGTATTAATTATTATATTAATTTAAATAAAAAAATACTAATAATTAGGACTTTGTATAATTTTAGAGTTAACATGGCCTTAAATTTAAACGATTTAACTTGTGTTTTTAAGAACCAGTGGAAACCCTAAGAACATAGTTCAGTGCAAACATTTGGAAATAAGCTTTTGTTGACTATTTATTTTATTTGAAATTTGAGGCAAGTGCATCTCTGGCGTCCCGTTGTTTGTGCCTAGTGATGTGATGGTGATTTTAATAACAGATTTCCAAACAAACCAAACGTATATAAGTATCCCCTTGAACTTGGTAAAAAGATAATCTGTTTACCATCTTGACTGCAAAGTGCTGTTTTCAATGGTCAGTTTTTCATGTATTATTTGCTAATGTTAGTTAATGTTTACATTAGAGTGCACGTACTACTACACTGAAATTGGTTTTAATGGAAACTGTGATGGTGGCTGCTGGTCTCTACTGTTAACTGGTCTCCTTCTGTTGGTGGCTTTTCTTAAAACCATTAAATTCTAATGTAATATGTCCCAGAAAACACACTACATGTTATTTAAAAGTTTTAGTGGTTAAAAGTTGATGGTTTGTAGTGTTATTTGTAGTGGAAATCATTAGAATTTCTGTGATGGTTTCTATTGTTTTTGTCAACAGGGTCACATGGGTGTTTTAATGTTATTTGGCATAAATGCAGCAGAATTGCTGTAATATTAGACACTAGATGGAGCCAGAGAGTGGAGCCTGACAACATTAGAGCTAAAGTTCAAAACAATTCAAGAATGGATTTCTGACAAGAGTTACGGGTGATTTATTAGGTCTTATATAAGCTTATGTTATATAGCTATATAGATGTTTTAGTGTACAGAAGTGTACATTTTTGATAAACTGAAGTAGAAAACCTTATGAAGTTCTGTTTATGGTTTTTTGTCCAATTTTTATGGATGACAGGAAAAGTATTTAAACCATGGATCTGTCCAGTAAACTTCTGTGTGTGCAGCAGTTTTTCCCCAACCGTGCGGACGATTGATGATTGTGAGAGATAAAAACAAAACACCACCACCAACAACAAAACAGTTACTTAATAGAATAATAGGAGAAATGAAATATCACCTGAATACAGTTTCCTGTTGGTCTAGATAAAACAAGGTGTTTATATTTGTATTAATATTATTAATTCATATTGAATAATGAAACTCCAGGGAAAGATTGGCCTTGGAGCATTGAGGGTTATCTCTTAGTGTGCTTTGTGTCAAACACTTACTAGAGGAAGACTGTTTGACAATCTTTTTTTTCCCCATTACTTGTTAAACTTTTCAGCTTTATGTTCCAGGATATATTCTGAAAAGTGATTTTAATATTAAAAACCACTTAACTACTTAAAACAGCATAAAGCACAACAAACGTTTATTTCAGTCAATACAATGTTCATTAATTAATGCTGAAATATAAAATACACAAACACTGAAACTTGAAGGCAGCTGTAGAGCATGAGCTCTAGAGATCAAGTCAAGACAAGTTAACTCTGTCGTGTAGGCAGTTCTTGTGCATTATGAAGCTGTTACTGAATCCACTCGTTCTCAGAACTTTTTAAGATCGATTAGTTCAGGAGCTACCAGAGTCTCAAAGTGACAAAAGTCCCTGAAATACATGACTCCTTGTACAGTTATCTGTCAGAGATGGTCTTCGAAATCTCAGCTGAAAGTCAGATTTTCTTTGATAAATAACAATGAAATGGCAGTGAGGAAATAAATAACTAAAAAAAGAATACATTTGTATACTTCAGTGATTCTCAACTGGTTTCATTTGAGGTCTCAAGTTTTAAATCAGACATTTGACCAAAATTGCTAATAATAATAAAGTGACAGTAATAATACTAAAATCAGCTCGAGTGCAAAAATTGATTCATATTACGATGAGCTTCATATCAATTATTAACATGAAATGGGTTGAATATGATCACTATTTTAGTTTCTAAATCCTTCTATTTTCCAAAACACTTGTCATGACATGATTTCACTTTACATGCCGCATTTCAATATCTGCATGCAACATTGCATCTCTCATATATATCCCAAAATACTGAGCTCATGAACCGGCATTTTCAGTTCAAAAACACTGGTCTGTATGGCAGTTAGATTTTTTCTTTTTTAAGAAAACAAAACATCACAAATGTTTCACTCCTTAGGTGCTGCAACACTTGAGTACACTATTTCGTCTTCTCCATCAGGTGTCTGTGGGAAAATAATCACAAAGACAAAATCAGGAATCATGTTGATGGCACAATCACAAAACTGAAGAAAGTAAATCTCTCTGAAAGTAACAAAATATGGACAAAAAATTCTTCATATTATTAAACTGATCAACAGAGTTGAAGGTAAGATGCTTAGCTCTTAAACTGCTGCTTCGTATGAAATTACAAAATTTCAAGAACAGCGAAAACTGCTCTAGAAAACCAAACAAGACGTTCATTCATCCGTTCAACTTTTATCAATGCCACTATTGGTCACAGAGTCTGTGAATACACTATAAAGCCTTCTTTTGTGGGACAGAATTGCAGAACTTCATGGCTTAATTTCAATAAAAGTTCATTTTATACAGGAGAGGAAGTTCTGAAAGGGGCACTATACCTAAAAATGCAATTTCCTATAAAGAATTCAGAATTTTAATGAAAAATCAGTGAAGGAAATTATTAACACATCACAAAGCCAGACATAACTTTATGATATTAAATACTGAAACAAACTGTAAAAGCGAGCAGCATCTCACAATCACAGACAGAGCAGTTTGTGATAAAACAAGTCTTCATGCGACTAATCAATCTGTAACGAATATGACATGATCTGAACACACATGCATGAATGATCATGTTGTCATACAGCAAATATACACACAAGTACAGTAAAGCAGCAACAAGACAACAGCAAGACAGTTTCCTCTTGATGTCTATTTCAAAGGGAGTAAAAAAAGTGTCACTATACAATATAATATAAATATAAATAAAACTTGATCTATAAAGCAGACTTGACTTGATATTGAGATTTTTTTTTTCTTTGATCCTTATAAATCCATCAGTTCTCTAATGCTAAGTTTTCTACAGGCAGGCAGCGAGACACAATGCACACAGCAAATCAACATCTTACCGTATGATGTAAAGGATGTGCAACAAATTCTGCAGTAGCATAACGTATGTCTTCATTTTCATCTGTTTTAATAATAACCACAATTCAACTATAAAACATTATACATGAAAATTTGGTCATAAAATAAAAACTTTTCCAACATAAAGATACATGCAGTTGCAGTAATACTTGCCAGGTTGTGCTGTTTGTTTACGGTTCTTGATGTGCCAAAACAGAATCACGCCCAAAACAATTGCCAGCAACAATACACCAACTACCAGTAGTGTGAAATAGGAACGGAGAGATTCTGTAATAAAAAAAAGAGAAAACAATACTTAGTATAACGCAGATTGTCTAAAAGTGTTTAAAGTTACAAATCAAAACTTAAAGGGGGGGTGAAATGCTCGTTTTCACTCAATATCCTGTTAATCTTGAGTACCTATAGAGTAGTACTGCATCATTCATAACTCCAAAAAGTCTTTAGTTTTATTATATTTATAAGAGAAAGATAGTCTGTGCCGATTTGTTTCGGAAAAACACGAGCCACTGGAGGCGTGACGTGTGGGCGGAGCTAAAGAATCACGAGCGCCAGTAGGCTTTTGCGTTGAGAGCATGTGGAAGCTGTGACATTACCGTGAGGAAAAAACCATCATCCAAAACAAACCATGGCTAACAGTCAGATTCAGTGTATATTTATGATCCAGAATCAGATCCCGAGGCTGAAACTGAACGAGAGCAGCAGCAGCAACGACTCGCTCCGAGCGGGGCTCGAACCCGGGTCTCCGGTATGGGAGGTGGACGCACTAACAAGGAGGCAGAGATATTTTAAGCAGTTTTACTCACCGCCTGCGGTTCCAACACACGATCGTGACCCTTTTTCATTGGGATTGCATCATCCTTAAGAAATAAACGATACGTAAATCCGTCGTCAAACTGGGCCTTGTTTGTAAAACAAGCATCTTCGAAATGCAGGGAACAAACACAAACACTTGCACAACTCCGTTGATGCTCTGTAAAAATAAACTCCGTCCACTGGTCCCTTAATGCTGTTCCTCTTTTGGTAATCTGTGCAGGGTTGTCTTGCCCTCGCAACCAAAAACACACTCCTTTTGTGACATTTCGCGACGCTCTTGCTCTGATCAGTGAATGTCTGTGCTCTCAGTTCTCTGCTCCACGGGAGCGCGCGCTCTTCCGGCAGACGTGCCCTTAGGACCCACATAAGGAAATTCCGCTCCATCTAACGTCACACAGAGCCATACTAGGAAAAAACTTTCCGAAACTTGTGACAAACCGGAAGAGGTATTTTTGGAACAGAAATACTCCTTCAAACATACAACTTAATTTTTGAAACTTTGTCCATGTTTAGCATGGGAATCCAACTCTTTAACAGTGTAAAAAACTCAGTATGCATGAAATAGCATTTCACCCCCCCCCCCCCCCCCTTTTAAGAAAATGATAATATATTTTATTTTTTGCAGCGGTTCTAATTAGCATAAGAAAATAGCTATATTCTGAGTATTAATCTAGTAATGATTATTAAGAAATGACATGTGGGGAAAGAATTAATATTGCTAGATGATTTGGTTTTGGAACCTTCAGAAAACTTCGTCAGTTTTTTCTCGAAATGGACTTTGCTGACTCTATAAACTTCCAAAACTTTTTCTTTTTCATTTTGAAGGTCTTTTAATGGAGAATGTAAAAATAAAAATTTTGAACATTTGTTCATTGTGACTCATTAAGCCAGCACAGGTCACATATTTATATCAATACAGGTGATGAGATTAATCACAGCAGATGTACCTGGACACGTGTGACAGAGTTGAGTTATGTCCAGATGTGTGGTCTGGTTTGTGATGGGATTGTTGATCACACAGCTGTAGATGTTGTTCTCCTGATATTCCACCTCCAGAGGTAGAGAGAGACTGATGCTGAGATCAGACACACTGATGCTGGACAATAAACTGTTTCCTTTGTACCAGGAGAGAGTCACATCACCCACATTAACAGCTGAACACAACAGTGAACAATTAGACACTGATGAATGTTTAGATGAAGATGATGATGGTGATGATGATGATGATGATGATGAAGAACAGTTTAAAGATTTGCTGGTGATGACTGGAAGAGGCAGACAAGCTAGAAAATATGAGGGGAAAATTTTACAGATTTTTATAGAACTTTTTTTTATTTATAAAACCAGAATAATAAAGGTGTTATCTCAATTGATTCAAGAAACAACAACTAGTGGTTGCCAGAAATGCACCATAAAAAATACAGCTACAATGGTGCTATAAGATAATTGGTATTTTACAGTTATATATATACATTTATAAAGTTATATACAGTTATATAAATTTCTCTCCCTCTCTTTTACTATGTAAAGACAATATCATAAATAATTGTTTTTGAAAAATTAAACTGTAATGTTTGATTTTTGTAGAGGGATGTGCGCAAGGTAAAATATAATAAGGACTTTACTCACCATAGACAGTAAGCTTTATTGTCTTGCATGAAGTTGCTTCGTTTGTGACAATCTGTACTTTATAAAGTCCAGAGTGTTCAGTTCTGACGTTTCCGATTGTCAGAGATCCAGTTCGATTGCTCATCTGAAGTCTGTCTCCAAATGTCCTGTTACAGTGGTATGTTGAAATGTTTTTTCTATAGATTTCAGCTATTCTCGTCTCTTTAGGTCCAAACATCCACAGAATCTGATCATCTCTCTGTACTTCAGTAACATCAGTGTGTAGAGAGACAGAATCTCCTTCAGTCGCTGATACTGACTTTACTTCATCAGCACCAAACACACCTAAAGCACATCAAGAAACAGTTTTTTACTTCTACAACAGACAAAACGTGTCTTGTGATTATTACCAGCAGAGGACCAAAGTTGGGCAGTAACTAGTTAATGGTAATGAATTACAGTAATAAAATTGCAGTTACCATCCACAAAAAAAATTACAAGTTGCTAGTTACTTTTTTCACAATGTCTAATGATTTGAAATTCAATTATGCCTACTGGTTTTCATAATCGTTGTCGTGCGCACATGATGTCACCAACGCAGCAAGCTAGCATCGTCAGAAAATGGAGAAAAACGGGTCATCTCAAACTACATCTTTCCTTTACAAAAAACAAAACAAAACTTACAGTTGTTATAAATCTACAGTTGTATAATATTTTATATATCTGGCTAATGGTTTGTAATGTCTATTATTAGCTATTATTAAGAATTAATTGTTCAATTGTCGTGATTTTACAAACATCTGGTTACGAATGAGCAGAAGTAGGCAACAGGCAACATGTCCAAATGCGGTTTAAGATCCTTTTAATGGCAATCCACAAAGACATACATGCCAAATACATGACAGAACCAAGAAAGGATCACCAGAAGCACAGAAGGTAACACTTATCTACCACTCACACTAGCAGACCAGGGCTTAATATACACAAACACAGGACCAAGCAGGAAATGGAATACAGCTGAACCAGACAGACACTAATAAAAACACAGCATGATGGGAAACTGAGTCCATAACCAGAGCAACTGCCCCTTTTAAGCAAATGACCATATTGTCTTCTTAGTGCTTTCAAGATTGGGTGCTGTCATTTGTAAATTGAATGTATGAGGCTTTCAGTGTACCTCGTTTCCAGTTATTTTAAGCTTTACAAAATGTATTGTTATGCTGCCTGACTAGGGTGGCCATTCGTGCCATTTTCGGAGGACACGTCCTGGCCAGGATTTCTATATTGCCAAAAATATCCACGTTTTGGCTTTGTTAGCGCTGCACAGACCAGTGGCTTCTTTTGCTTTTGAATCGCTTTCACGTTACTTTGATGTCATACACCGATAAGTCAGCTCAATGCTGCTTTCCAGTCCGACACTAAAATGTATATGTATTTACATCGCTTTGACCATTCTCTGTAGATCCCACCTTCTCACGCACCACGATTGGTCGATTTACGTACAATGTCTGCAGGTTATCGGTCAAGTGATCATTACCGTCATAAAGTATGTTAACAGGAAACCAAAGCTAAAATCTGGATGTATAAAAATTCGTGATTAGGACGTGTCCTCTGAAAATGGCACGAATGGCCACCCTATGTCTGACCTCCCAAAATGGTATTTATTATCATATAATTTTAATGCAAGAATTATAAACACACTTATTTCTAGAGTAAATAATTTTACAATATGCTGAACTTTATTCGGTCCCACTTTATATTAGGTGGCCTTAACTACTATGTACTTACATAAAAAATGAGTACAATGTACTTATTGTGTTCATATTGTATTGTAAAATACTTTTGCTGCTGTTGAGGTGGGATAGGGGTAAGGTTAGGGAGAGGGTTGGAGGTATGGGTAAGTTTAAGGGTGGGTTAAGGTGTAAAGTATGGGTCAACAGTGTAATTATAAATGTAATTACAGAAATTAAATACAGATGTAATTACATGTAGGTTTTTTAAAAATATAAGTACAATGTAAAAACATGTATGTACACAATAAGTACATTGTACTAAATTATTAATTAAAATGTAAGTACATAGTAGTTAAGGCCACTTAATATAAAGTGGGTCCTGTAAAATAAACAAAAAAACTACACTACCCAGCTTCCCCAAAAACGAAAGTGATGGCCATTGATGGCCATTTTCTTACACATTTTCTTAAAAAAAGTTCTGATGCTCTAATATCACAACATCATAAACATTCTTTTCTAATCAACAAGTATATGAAAATCGAAAAAGAGAGAGAAAAAGTCAGGTAGCCCAGCCAGTCATATCATACGGTGATTAGCGGGAAACATGTTGGTTGGAAAGAACACGTGCTCTTTAGTTTCAGTTCTTATTCTTTTAAGTAGTTCCACTAAATAAAGTATAACCATTTCTGCGTTGCTACTGTATAAAAGATTATAAAGCTTATGGGCATGCAAAGTACGAACAAGTTCTAACATTTCTTACTTGGTGACTTCATATAAAGCATTATAAAACAAATCTTAACAGTGTTTACTTATTCTTATAGCCTTTGAGAAAAGTGAGAAAAACAAAGCAAGGTCAACTTACCATGCACAACTAAAAAGGACAGAGTTAATACAAGCAGTTTCTTCATTTTCAGTGAAAGTTATTTCCAACAGGGAAACAAGTCCATTCTTCATCAAATCCCACATGGATCTGCACAGCCAAAAAGGGTTACGTAACCCTGTTGAACAGGTTTTGAGGCTATAAATATGCCTAACTGAAGCAAAAAAAGCATTCTCTGTTTATGTAGAAGACAAAAGAGGCTTCGTTGAAGATATAATGTTCTAGCAAGTCTGTTTAATGTTTAATAATTTATTATCAAAGAAGCATGCAGTACTAATCAGGAAAATATGATTTTCTTATCAGCGATAAAATGTTGTTGCAAAAATGAGTACGCCTTCTTGAAAGCTAAAGGTTTTAAACTAAATTTAAACACAGGTTTTTACCCCAAGAAGGTGCATATGTGATAGGCTGTTAATTAAAAGGTCTTTTTTTAGTCCCAAGTCACAGTTTCACCCAGTTCTTTCACTCTAATTCTAATGGACTTAATTGTCCATTATTCAATTTCTTTGACTGTTATAATAATGCACCTTGAAAGTATCACTAGATAATCAAGGACTTTGTTTAATCACAACACGGCACATACCACTTCCTTGCGCAGGCTTGTCATTAACTCTATAGGTATTGACTCATTTAAATGTGTTGGAATTCTTACCTGTGGTTTGCAATGAGAAATCTGTCATCATCTTCTTTCTGCTCGTGCTGTTCATCATCCCTCTGCACTCATCCATCAGCATCTGTGATGCAAAAACTGGTATTTTAAATAAATTAACATACTAAATAATATACGAATAAAAATACAATGGAGGTTTCTTTTTATTTTTAATTTAATTTTCATATATTATTTTATTTTTATTTAAACGATTACATACATTTTCTAACTGATTCGTTTAGCCCAATTTCCTAAAACTTTCATTCAGTTTCCAAAACATAGACACGTTTCTCAAAACTTTTAACCCATTTCACCTGTTTGCACACATGCTCCAGTTTGCTCAGTGTTTTTCTGCAAAAACACTACACAAAAACTCATTTCACAGTGGTTTAACCATGTTCTCATTCAAGAAACACAAGACACACTATAATTAACTCAAGCATCAAACAGCACACATTTATCCATGAGTGAACATTCAGTAGCAAAACTGATGGCACACAGGTCAGAATCTCAGGATAATGTGAACAAGAGCGCAAGTGATTGGAAAATTAATCATGATTGTCAAAAAAAAAAAAAAAAAGAGAGAGGAATAGGAGGGGAAATAAAAAATGAAGGGGATGAGGTCAAAGGTCATTTGTTCCTGATGAAAAGCAAAGCACTATAATTGACCATGTTCTTCTGCATGGACTGACCATTAAGGGGAAGTTGGACTACAGGCTCATCAAGGTTTCAATGCTACTTACATATGCAATATAATTATAATACATACAGACTACTGCTTCGAAAACACCAGTAAGATCAATTCAAAACACTGTTACTAAAACCAAATCAGTGGAAGAGTGAAAGGACAATAAAATACAAGCAGCATTTAGATTCTTTTTTTTATTATAGGACTATAATATTATAAACACTTTCCAAAAAATAAAAATAAATTAACACATAAACAAGTGTAAAGAACAGAGTATGAACTCAGTATGCAACAAAAGACAGTTACCGTTTTATCAGTTACAGTACAGTTAAAAAAAAAAAAAGATCAGTTACTCAAAGCATCCTCGGCACCCATAGAATCACATGTCTAGGCAGGATCAGGCTACATAGCTTCATCTAGCCTACATCACAGAAAGTATTTTTTCCTTGTAAGGCAGTGGGGAAAACATGATCTGCTGTGTCTTATCCAGCCTTGGATCGACTCTATAACTGTCACGATCGGTAGCCGGGCTCAAAACCATTCACTCTTGCTGAAAAACAAACTTTTCCCTCAGGCATCACAAGCCCTCAAAAACACACACACTACAACAGTCTTACACACTGGTGAGATAAATTCAAAACAACATTTTCATAACCCATAAAGTTGGGTTGCCTTTTCAGGTGTCCTTGTGCATGCCTGATCCAAATATGGCATGCATTTACTGTTATGTCTAGTCAGGTTTCTTCCATGGCCTGGAGGAGGGTGAACTCGGACATAAGGTTCTCGGTTATACACTTTACACCAAAAAAAAAAACTTCTCTTAAAACATTATGTGAGTGCATAAATGAACGTGAGTAATTTTACCTGATGCTGATATTAAAATAGACAGTATTAACAATTTACGTGATCTGGCCCATCTGACAGAGCTTCACAGCCTTTTGGGTGCTTCATTTTCTAGTAAACCACCAGCTGTTTTTGACACTCTAGAAACATAGTCTTTTCCCGGAACAGTCAGGGGAACATCTCGGGTTTTGAGGCTTCACTTCCCCATCCCTACTAACCACTAATGCTGTTTTGCATACACAACACCAGACTAACAGAAACCACAATAAACAGGTTAAAAAATGAATGCATTCAAATGCTGCTTTATTTCTAAAATGTAAACAGACTGAAAATGTAATTGTATGAAGAAAGCTTGCTTACAATAAATATAATAATAATAATACAAATCTGCTCGTAGGCCTGTGTATAAATCTAACACTCAGTAATACTCAAGCTACTCTCCATCTTGTACACATGATAGAATGTAGCATATACTATAAATAAGGCCAGATCTACTCTTAAAGTTCATGCTGAACAAAGCCTAGCTAAAATCTGCACGTTTCATTTCGGACTGAATCCACCCCATAGCAGTATCAGTAATGATGTCACCATCATTGGCTACATTTCATTCCACCACTACAGAGACTCACAGTCAGTCAGACCTCAACCAACATGTGGCTTTATATCATATTTTCCATTTGTTTGGGAGGTAAGATAATTCTTATTATTTATACTGCTTTTTGTAAAGTGTGATTAATAATTTGTTTTTAGTTAACAGAAAATTAACTTTTAATAATTTGTAAATCATTCCAAATAAGCATTAAATGACATGCTGTTGTAATATCTTACCTACACTTGTTACTTAACTTTTTACCAATACACTAAATAATAAGTCCTTCACATTTATTTGCTCCAGTTATTAAGCAGCGTTTTATTTTAGGTGTGTATAATGTGGATACAAATGCTGTTAAGTCAGTGTCAGTGACTGAAGGAGATTCTGTCTCTCTAAACACTGATGTTACTGAAGTACAGAGAGACGATCAGATTCTGTGGATGTTTGGAACTCGAGACACTCGTATAGCTGAAATCTATAAGCAGAGGATTTCTGTTTATGATAAAAAAGAAAAATTCAGAGATAGATTCAGCGTGGATAGTCAAACTGGATCTCTGACTATCAGAAACATCAGAACTGAACACTCTGGACTTTATAAACTACAGATCTTCAGTCACAGAGGAACTTCATATAAGAGATTCAATGTTACTGTGTATGGTGAGAATTGTTTTGAAAATTGTTCATTAACTTATGTCATGATTATACTTAATTTTGCTTTTGCACTGAAAAGCTCATATAACAATAATACTTCTCATAAAAACATAATAATGTTGCCTTTTTTTTAGCACATTTGCCCATTCCGGTCATCACCAGTACTTCAAATTGTTCTTTTTCTTCATCATCATCATCATCATCATCATCTTCTTCTTCTTCTTCGTCAATTCAGAATTGTTCACTGTTGTGTTCAGTTGTGAATGTGAGTGCTGTGACTCTCTCCTGGTACAAAGGAAACAGTTTATTGTCCAGCATCAGTGTGTCTGATCTCAGCATCAGTCTCTCTCTACCTCTGGAGGTGGAATATCAGGAGAACAACATCTACAGCTGTGTGATCAACAATCCCATCACAAACCAGACTCAACACAACATCAACATCACTCAACTCTGTCACACATGTGCAGGTACATCATCAGTGATGTAAATACAGGCTATGCTGATTATATTAGAGATGATCTGTGGCTCTTAAAGGTTTATTCATGAAAAATGCTAAATTTACTTTATGAAAATAATCAGATTACTTACAGATTTCTAGATTTTCTACATAATTTAACATAATTTAATTATTACCTAATGTCCTGAGTTGCATTTGTGCAGGTAACCAGCATAAAACATTCCCTTTTACCCTTTTGGATTTGCTGTTTGTCTGGTTTGTTTTAAGTCACACCAAAACAAAAGATTCAGTCAGTATCTGTTTAAAAGAGTTACATGTACATGTACATATACATGAAGTAATGTTTCCATTTTCTTCTAGCTCCTCCCTCAGACCCTGTCCAGTGTTGTGGTTTCACTGAAGCTGTCATCCGATTGGTTGTCTCTGCTGTGGTGGGCGTGGCAGCTATTGCTGTAGTGGTTTATGACATCAGATCCTGAGGTAAACAGAAGAGTAGAGCACAAATGAGGACTCTAACAAACTGTGTTTCTGAAAAAGGAAAAAGGCTCTAATGTCAGGTTTATGTTGATGAATATTATAAGAAAAGTATCAGAAAACATTACAAAAGAAAATGTGTCTGGCAGATAGTAGAAAGATTTAACCACAATGCTTAGACATAGCAGCAGTTCAGAATATCTAGGTCTATTTAATTCAGTTCTTTTTTTTATTGTTCACTGCATCATGTAGATTTGGTTTGATTTGTCATTTAAGATTCATATCAATGCGGTTAACTAAGGAGGGAACTCTTTTAAAGAAGATTCATCATAAATATCTAATACAAGACAAGGGGGAAAGTTTCTACTGGAAAAAGTGTTAGAGATGCCAGCAGGTGGAGCTCACCATGTGCTTCAATGTCAAAGCTGATGCTCAAGGCTTAAAAAGAAATGACAACGTCAGCAAAAGTGTAAATGGTCCAGTTGCAGTTTGTACAGTCTTTATTTGATTGCTGTTTAGTTACAGCTTGGATTATTTTTTTCTTTAGGTAAAGCCTCATGCACCATCATAGGTATATGGTAATTACTTAGAATACACTTAAAGAATGAAAGGGCTCCAAAAATGAAACATCTGTCATAAAAAAGCCATACAGATTAGAAACAATATGAGGTTAAGTCAAACCATTTTTTAAGGAAGTGAAGCAATTAAAAATAGGATATCAAAATGTAGAACATGACATGAGTGTTCATAAAGAGAACTTAAACGAGAAGCATGAATACACCACAGAAGATTCTTACAGGAAAATGTATCTTTGTGGATCAAATGCTTTGAGTCATTTGATGCACATATAATACAAAATTAATGAGCGGCAAGCGGCAGTCTGCTCCCTCAGGACCCTTTATATCGCTCTCCCACTTCCGCAGCATTGTCAGCTCCCGCAGGAGCCTTTTTTGTCTTTCCCTACTCCTGCAGAAATAGCTGTTCCCGCAGGAGCCTTTTCTGTCTTTCCCTACAACTGCCGAAATTGCAGCTCCTGCAAGAGCCTTTTCTGTATTTCTTGACTGCTGCAGTAGTGTCAGCTCCCGTAGGAGCATTTTCTGACCAAAGGACCTCTAAGCATTAAGCCTTGCTTTTTGGGGGGCTGCAAATGTACGTATCTGGCTGCGGTCCTGTTCTGATGCATGGGGGGGGGGGGGGGGCTATGTCATGATCATCAGCTGGAGTGCCCATGAACTCCAGCAGAGGGCTCTCCACTCTGGACTGTTGTATTTGGTGTCCCATTCTTAGGGCTAATCAAAGCCAGGTGTTCCCCATTACCATTCCCCTACATAACCTAAGTCTTGTTTAGCCTAGTCTGACATTTCAGAGAGTTTTCCCTGTGTCTCTTTCTTCTGTATCTCATCTTGGGTTGTTTATACCGACTGTGATTCTCTGCTCCCTGACCTGACCTCTGCTTGTTACTGTTTCTGATTTTGGATATCCCCTGATATACCTGATGCTGTTTTCTGATCTCTGCCTGTTTGACCATTCTCAATAATAAACTACTGCATATGGATCCGAATGTCTCTGACTCCATGTTGCAGGTGGGGCATTTCTTAGTGGTTTAACAGATAACACAAGCAAATTGGTATGCAGCTTTATGCAAGGATGTTTTAAAATATTCGTGTATATGTATTTGTCCAGTTTGCTGTTGTCTGAGTGCAACAGAGCAGTCAAAATGCACTTAGTAAAAATGCTTGCTAGGAAACCACGCCAAAGTACTCTTGGTTTTGGTTTTGTATTATTTAGATTTTTTTCTTCATTGTCTTATTAACTGTTTAATTGCTATGTAATGTGTACTTGATTTAAAACACGTTAAGGCTACATGTTTTACACTTTATTTATAAAGCCTTTTGGATATAATTTAACAGCAATACCAGCACTTAAAGTTTGTTATTGTGTTCAGTCTCTCACTGGATTATAGAGCAGTGGTTAAGGAAGGTGGTGATAAGGAACCTTCAATACCAAGACTTAGGTGTCCTATATATATATTCTCATGTACAATTTTGTTCTGGAAGGATTTCCAGATATTTATATGTGCTCACCACAGTTTACAGACTTATACAAATATGTTTTAGAGGGTCATCAAAACTTTGGATGGAGATGGGGGGATAGCAAACACGCAGATAAATGTTCTTCTGTAGAACAATATTTTCAAACATCTGTCTAGACATGGCCTCTATATAGGCTACCCTTTCATCAGAACGTACTGTTTTTTTATTTTCTCTGATCCAACACTAATTAATCATACAGTACTGAGGAAAACTGTTTTAAGCAACTGTAAACTACCCTTGCACATCTATCTTACACATCTCTGTAACAGCTAAAGCAGCCATATGCATATAATTTGCAGATTAAGTTGAAGAAAATAAATAAATTTCCACAGAGACAAATCTATTTATATTAATATAATGTGTATTTTCTAGTGGTAAATGTATAACGTAATATAACATAACTGTGTAGCCTAATAAACCTATTTGCTTGAAATGAAACAAGTGTTTGCTCATTATAGGCAGGAGGGGTTATAAATATATATAGGGTCTAAAAACTGGAAAGTTGCTGAATTTAACAGGACAGAGAACTGAATTTACATGATTTAAACAGCTTCCTGAAGCAGTGTGGCCAAGCGAGGCTTCGGAAATCAATGATGTCATTGCTCTAAAGCGATAAAAGCCTCGACATTGATAGCAGCCGGGATTTCTCCACACACGCTCCGAGGCTTTGGCACAGAACTTAACATCACTACATCTCAGAAGAGCCTTATTTCGTCCTCCCTCTTGACACCGATCCACTTCAGTCACGTGCACCGCTGTTAACACCATAGCTTAACACGCGCTTTCGTTTTTACTATTTGGGCTAAAGAGACGGAAACGGATATTCAGTGATTCAGCTTGTAAACATGATCAACATGAAGCATATGACTGAGAAGAAGAATCCTTTATTACAGAAGAAATCGATCAAGCGCCACTTGCCTACAGGTAGACTTTTACTGTATATGCCGGTATATTTCCGTTCAGGACTGTTAAGAAAAAAGGCAGCGATATAATTGTAAATGAGTTGTGCAGACGTGTGATGTGTGATGTTATTATATCGCCAAAATAGAATTTAAACTAGGCTATTTAAGACCAATATATAAGACAACAGTGAATGTGTATTAAATCCGATGGTAAAAATTTATGAAGGCAGAAACTTTTAAATGTATTTATTTATATATTTATTTAAGATTATTAGATATTATGGGGGAAGGGGGTATATAGTTATTCATTCTTCACATATGCACATATCACATATATTCAAAGTACACTTTTTTTTTTTTTTTTTACAGGTAACACTTTATTTTGATTGTCCACTTTAGACATTCTACTAGCAGTAAGTAACTTTGCAACTACATGTCAACTAGCAGTTAGTAGATTATTAGTAGACTGTCTGCTTAATATCTTCTTTGTCAACACTTTCTTTGTCAACTTATTGTCAACTTATAAGCCTAAACCTACCCCTTAAACTAACCCTTAACCTACCATAACAGTCTACTCTGAGAGTTAGTAGACATGTAGTTGCAAATTTCTGAGATTTACTTGATATGTAGTTGACATGTAGTTACAAAGTTACTTATAGTCAGTAGAATTTCTAAAGTGGACTATAGAAATAAAGTGTAACCTTTTTACATACTGTTGTTGCAGCACCCCTCTTTCCAACTTGTCAATTTGTAACGCTCAGTACCACCCCTTCCTTCCCTTCCGAGAAACCCATGTTGTATTTTGTCAGCGAATTTGATCATGCTGATTTGGCTTTTAATTTATTTTATTTTTTTTTAGATATTGCATACTATATTCAAAAAGGCAAAGGAAAGAGGAGATGCACCAAGTACGCCAGGAATACGTGTTAAATCCTTTTGTAAAAAAAAAAAAAAAAACAGAGCAGGCACAATCCAAATTTTAACAATAACAATATTTTTCTTCTACATGTTTTTTTCTGTGACAGAAATTATATCTGTCCACTCCTGTGGACACCATGCTCCTAGAGTATATTTTGCCTATTGAGCCAATATATATAGATTCTCGTTTTGGATGTTTTATCAAAATTATGATATAATTTACACTTTAAAGCAACAATAGTCTTTTTATAATGTATTTAAATGGCTACAGTCTATATTTATGTATTAGGCCGTATAAAAGTGTAGGCATATATACTGTTTGAGTGCATGTCTGTATTGATTGTGTTTGTGTGTGTGGTGGGAGGGTGTGTGTTTTTTATTTGTGCTCACCTGTGTATGAATAGCCTGCCACCAAAAAGTTATTGGCATAATTTTTCACTTGTTCAAAAGTAACATGTAAAAGAATATTACTTTGTAATTTAATAATTCATGCATGAAAGGGTTTTAAAGTAAATGCTGTTGGATGCATTAAAGAATCGAGAAAAAAAAAAAAAAAAAAAAAAAATATATATATATATATATATATATATATGACATTTTCCATAATAATATTTATATCTGCATTTTTTATAAAATAGGCTAAATGCAGCCTTGGTGAGCATGAAAGACTTAATTCAAAAACATTTAAAGTTTAAAAAACATTAAAAGATCCTAAACTAAAATATATATTTGATTTTTGATGTCAAATAAACCTTAATTATAAAGCATAGCAGTCATAAACTGTTTATCCTGAAACAGCAGAAGAACTGGGAGGTTGGAAGATCCTCTGAAAGAGAATGAATATGGAAAAGATAAAACAGACGTATCGAAAGTAGGAACATATTTCTCACTTATTTTGTTTTTAAGAACCTGCTCAATATTCTTTACCGCAAAATTTGCACAGTTTTGTTTATGTATTTTTTTTTTTTAAACAGATGGTAACAGCATTAAAACACAGTTTGGAAACATGGCACAGCAAGACGACATTCCACAACACACATCGCTCAGACAACCATCAATTCAAGATTCAGACCAGTATCTTCAAGATTTCAGAATTAACCTGAGTAATGGTGGCACAGTAGTTGCTCCAAACATACTAGGATCCACAATAGCTGGTGATGTTACAGTGAATGTCAATGTGGTGAGTGTTTGATCATTAAAAATACTGTAATATTGTTCATTTTGCTGAGTTGCGCATTTAAGAACTGGCTTATATAAGGGTATATATATATATATATATATATATATATATATATATATATATATATATATATATATATATATATATATATATATAGTTTAAATTGATTTGTATGTTGCTGTTTTTTTTTCAGCAACAGGTGCCACGCTTTACCTCAATAAACAACAATGGTAAGATTTGTTGCTTATAAAAATCTTAATTCGTAAGCACAATATTCAGTTAATCACATAACTTTGTCCTGATTTTTAGAAACTCTTCAGAGCGTAAAGAATAAGATGAAATCAAGAATGATGGAGGACTCTGAGAGGATTTTGGAGGGAAGCTTACAACAGTCAGTTTCTCTAAATAAAATCTACACTCAACTGTTCATCATCAATGACGAGTCAGACCCAATCAATAAAGAACACGAGATCTGGCAGATTGAGACGACAAATGATTTCAACACATCAGCGCAGACGGTCATAAACTACAATGATATTCTTAAACCACCCTTGGGTGAAAATAGGACAATGAAGATGGTTTTGACAAAAGGAATCGCTGGTATCGGGAAAACAGTCACTGTGCAGAAGTTTGTCAACGACTGGGCGAGCGGAAGAACCAATCAGGATCTAGAGTTTGTTTTTCTGCTCCCATTCCGGGAGATGAACTTACGTGAGCGAGAAAACCAGAGTCTTCTTGACCTTCTTTGTGCCTTTTACCCAGAATTCAAAGAGGCGAGACCGATCTCTGACTGGATCTGTGATAGAAACGTTCTGTTCATCTTAGATGGTCTGGATGAATATAAAAATGAGTTGAGCTTTCAAACCGGCATTTTGTCAGATGTTGCTAAAGAAGCCAAGCTGGATGTTCTTCTAGAAAACCTTCTAAGAGGAAAACTGCTTCCATCCGCACACCTGTGGATCACCAGCCGGCCTGTGGCAGCTAACCAGCTTCCATCTGAGATCTTCAGATGGGGATATGTCACGCAGATCAGAGGATTCACAGATGAACAAAAGGAGGAGTACTTCACGAGGCAGTTTGAGGATCCAGATCTAACCCAAACAGTCACCCGTCACCTGAAGTCTCATAAGAGCCTGTGGATATTGTGCCACATACCTCTCTTTTGTTGGATTTCATCAGTTGTTCTGAAAACCATCATTAAAAGTCCAAATAAAGACAGGGACATGCCCTCGAATCAGACCGAAATGTATATCCACTATCTGCTCATTCAGACTGGGTTAAGCCACAACAAATATCAAGGGAAAAACGTGCCACCAGAAGACGCTCTCACAAAGTACAAAGAACTGATTAAGAAACTGGCGAAATTGGCATACTGGGAGCTGAAGAAACAGAATGCCATCTTCAATAAAGAAGACTTGAGGAAATATTATATCACTCCTGATGAAGCTCTTCGATATCCTGGCATCATCACCTGTGTCTCTGAGAGCAATTTTGGATATAACAGGACTAAGTTTTTCAGCTTTGTCCATCTCAGCGTCCAGGAATTCTTTGCAGCCTTGTTTGTTTTTCATGAATTTTTATCAGGAAACCAAGACTCCCTGGAATTAACTAAAGTGAAAAATAAGGAGAATTTGTCAGATTTTCTCAAAAGCGTGATTGATATGGCAGTCGAAAGTAAAAATGAACACTTGGATCTTTTTAACTGTTTCCTCTTTGGAATTTCTTGTGATTCCAGCAGACGTTTACTCAAAGGATTCCTGCCTCATTTGGAAGACAGTAGTTTAGAAGATCACAAAAAAGTGACCAAGTACATTAAGTCTTTGAGGAGGAAAGATCTGTCCCCCGAGAGATGCTTTAGTCTCGTCCGTTGCATCGTGGAGCTCAAAGACAGGTCTTTTTTGCAGATGCCAGATCTTGAAAGCTTACGGACCACAAAGCCCCTCACACTGTTCCAGTGCACGCTTCTGGCTTTCCGGTTTGTGATGTCAGATACAGACCATGATGAGTTTGTCCTCAGGAAATTCAACATCACTTTAGAAGGATTTCAGAGATTCTCTCCAGCCATTACATGCTTCAGAAAGGCTATGTAAGTAATATGAAACCATCTGTAAACATCTTCATACTGTATCATAAAATATTCCCAGTCAAAGTTCAGTCTAACAGTTCATACGGGACACGTCCCAGCCAGGATTTTAATAATGCCTAAAATATCCAGGTTTTGGCTATTTGCACTGTTCAGGTTGATCATTGTGTAACATTCATGAGAGCTATAAAGAGCAGAGCAGATGGCTCCTTATGCTTTCGAATCGCTTTCACGTGTTTGTACATTCGTTTGACTTGAAGTATTGTGGCGGACTTTGTTTTTTTTGGGATTTGTGCGCAGCGACGCTTCAAGTCAATCGAATGAACAAACACGTGCGCATATTTGCATCACTTTGATCGTTCCTTCTAGATCTCACCTTCTCACATGCAGCCTCACGATTGGTCGATTATGTACAATACCTGCATGTTATTGGTCAAACTGCTCTGGATGTTTTAGGCATTATTAAAATCCTGGCCGGGACGTGTCCCCTATGAATGGCGCATATGGTCACCCTAAATATGGAACATTTAAATAATATCGACAGGCTCAAAGGAAGCGACTTTACAGAGAAACACTGTAAAATCCTGGTGCCTTTTCTTACCTCGCCAAACTCTCACCTGACTCATCTTGATCTGAGCCACAATAGTCTGGGACTGTCTGCACTGAATCAACTTTCTAGGGCCTTCTGTGATCTCAAATGCCAGATTCAGATGCTGAACCTCAGCCACAACAATCTTCAGAGTCAGGACATGGAGCTCATCAAGAATTTGCTTTCAGGATCAGATGTGAATCTGAAAATCCTGGACCTCAGTGACAATAATATAGAGGACGAAGGAGTAAAAATCCTCTCTGCTGGGCTGCGGAGTGCAAATTGTCATCTTGAAGTTCTGAAGTAAGTCAAACTAGCTGACAACATCAGGGTCCAGACAGGTGAGATAAATAGATTTTGTAAGGACATCTATGGTAAGTTTGAAAAGATGCTTAGGTGTTTGAAGAACGTAATTGAAATTGAAACATTGATTTTATAGTGTGACTCTTTATATAAAAAAAAAACAAACATCAAATGTAATATTTGTTTGATATTTTCATGTTGTTGGTAACTAATTGACTTGTATCTGCAAAAAAATAATAATAATAATAATAATTAACAAAGGCACTTGCTGTCAATCAAAAATAAATCAAAGACAAAGATGAAATAATTATTTTGTTTAGCTGCATGTCACATGACCATAAATGTATTAAAATGTATACCTTGAATACAAAGTAATTTGCCTAATTGGTGAATAAGTTATATACAGAAACCAAACTATGCTGCTTGGTCCCTCAACTAGGCAAACATGCAAATGTCATGAACGTCATTCCTTGGCCAGTTGATCTAAACAAAATTCTGATTTGCCTTACAGACTCTCAGGCTGTCAGATTCAAGAAGGAGTTTTGAAGTTGCTGTCATCTTTGAAAGAAAGTCTGAGAGAACTGGACCTGCAGTATAATGTCCTCGGAAAGATCTTGGAAAAGAAAGTTTGTGTGAAAGTTCGTGTACTGAAGGATAAGTTGCCCTTACTGAGGTATGTAGCTTTTATCTGGTATTGGTTCATTTGGAAAGTTGGAATGAACATCACTGGATCCCATGAAACATGTAGTGAGGACTTTGATTCTTCTTAGCCATTCAGTGAATTGCTCGCTGTTGCGTTCAAGTATACTTCCTTTAGACAACTTTGATACACAAGCACTAATGTAAAGTTAAAAATTAGAATAGTTTTCGAACAAGAGACTATCCATTCATGTTTAAAGGGGGGGTGAAATGCTATTTCATGCATACTGAGTTTTTTACACTGTTAAAGAGTTGGATTCCCTTGCTAAACATGGACAAAGTTTCAAAAATTAAGTTGTACGTTTGAAGGAGTATTTTTGTTCCAAAAATGTATGGCTGAATCTGACTGTTAGCCATGGTTTGTTTTGGTTGGTTTTGTCCTCACACGGTAATGTCACAGCTTCCAGCTCTCAACGCAAAAGCCTACTGGCGCTCGTGATTCTTTAGCTCCGCCCACACGTCACGCCTCCAGTCGGTCGTGTTTTTCCGGGAAAAATCGGTACAGACTATCTTTCTCTTATGAATATAATAAAACTAAAGACTTTTTGGAGTTATGAAGGATGCAGTACTACTCTATAGGTACTCAAGATTAACAGGATATTGAGTGAAAATGAGCATTTCACCCCCCCCCCCCCCCCACCCCCCCTTTAAAATATGCTTCAATAAATGTGCAATGGTGTGATTCTTGTCTTAACATATTGACCCATACTAACTCTAACTCTAACTAGAATTTACACTGGAGGAGTCTGCAACCACCAACCAGGACTGTACAAATGTGAGTTTAAACATGCGCCAACAGAAAGATTGCAGCTTAAAATGTAACTGCTTCACCAATTTTAACACCTTTTTCCATTTCATTTGAAAAGGTCTTGAGGTGTGACCAATACATTTATTGCAGTGCAAATACTGTTTCTTTAATTTACTGTACATGAGTTCATCAAAACCTGCTCTTATTAAAATAATGAAAGAATTACCAAAATGCTGTTTAAAGTATGGCATGTGACTTCCCTAAACTATTTAACATAATCTACACTCAATATGCTGCTACTGTTTATTGTAGATATTTAAGCTGACATTTTCTGATAAATCTCTTTGTTTTTAGATGCTGTCATGCTCACCTTTGACCCTCAGACGGCTAACGAATACCTCTGTCTGAGCGAGGACAACACTGTAGCTGTTCGTAAGAGAGAGAGGCAACAGTTTCCAGCTAGTAATGAAAGATTTGACAAGTGCAACCAGGTCCTGTGCTGCCAGCCGCTGTCAGGACGTTGCTTCTTTACGGTGGATGTGATCGGGACAGGGGTGAACATTGGTGTGGCCTGTAAGGGAATCAAGAGGAAAGGTGCAGATGACACAGTACGTCTGGGACGCAATAAGATGTCATGGTGTTTATGTTGCACAAAAACTGTATGTGTGGCTCATGACAAAATAACTGAATCACTAACTAAACCGCTTCAAACAGAGTCCACCAGAAAACTCGGTGTGTTCATGGACCGGGAGGCTGGTTCTGTTTCCTTCTATAAGTTGAGCCCAGACTCAGAGCCTGAACTCTTGCACATGTTTGATGCAGAGTTTCCTCAGGACCAGGAACTTTACGCTGCCTTCAGTATTCAGGAACCAGACAGCTCAGTCCGTTTAAGGCAAGCATCACTATAACTATACCTTTACAGTTATGGTTTGTGCTCCAGACATGAATGATGCCTCAAATTAGGAGAGTGTGATTGTTACAGTAAAAACCTGGCAGACCTACTGAAAGAAGCCTGCTGGGAAAAGCACCTACTGTAGAAGATCAGCAAGTGTTGAAACATGACTTCATCTTTATTATTGTGCGCTTTATAAACTCTAAACCATAGTGCTATAGCATTATTTTGTCTCATATCAGTTAACATGTCTTTAGTTTTGAATATCTCAGTGGAACTGGTTTCATTTAATCAAAAATAGAGTTTTACTAATTGGATCTGATGCAGTTTCTTTGTACTGGGCTGATTTTTCAAACCTGCCATCCCAAACCTATATGACTTACTTTCTTCTGCGGGACAATACAAGAAGATACTTTGAAGACACTTTTTTTCCTCTCTGTACAGTGGAAGTTAATGGGGTCCAATTATTTTTGGCTCCCAACATTTCTGCAAAGTATTTTATTTGATGTTCCCTATAAATTCCACCTGCCTATTTGAAACCAAAATGTTAAATCACATTTCCGTAATCATATTTATTTTTTTATTTTACACTGCTATTTTCTGTGCATTACAAGAGTAAGCCCCTTCAAGAAATAATGAGCGCATCATGCCCCTGCATGTGCACATGAATAAAGTCCTCTTCTCCACTCTGCTGATCGCTGAAATCAAGGAAGTTAAATGATGCCCCCTAGACCACAAAGAGTGTAACTGTCCCAGTAATGACAGCAAAATATGTATGGATTTAACATCATTTCACAAAGTGTCCAATACAATGAAAAAAACAAAATTAAACAAAGATTTTATAATAATACTGGTAATAATACATGGATACTTGTGTTGCCATGAAATGAGGGTTTGCATTCACTGAGCCTGCTAGTATCATACTTAAAACCTTTAAAGCAGTATTCAGAGAAACTTTCAGTCCACTACATGCTCTGGTTCAGCAACCAGCAACGTTTCTAATGTTGAATTGTGACATTTGGTGATCAAGTCAAGTCACCTTTATTTTTATAGCGCTTTAAACAAAAAAGATTGTGTCAAAGCAACTGAACAACATTCATTAGGAAATCAGTGTGTCAATAATGTAAAATGACAGTTAAAGGCAGTTCATCATTGAATTCAGTGATGTCATCATCACAGTTCAGTTTAGTATCTGTGCAATCAAGTCAACGATATCGCTGTAAATGAAGTTTCCCCAACTAAGCAAGCCAGAGGCGACAGCGGCAAGGAACCGAAACTCCATCGGTGACAGAATGGAGAAAAAAACATGGGAGAAACCAGGCTCAGTTAGGGGACCAGTTCTCCTCTGACCAGACGAAACCAGTAGTTCAATTCCAGGCTGCAGCAAAGTCAGATTGTGCAGAAGAATCATCTGTTTCCTGTGGTTTTGTCCTGGTGGTCATCTGAGACAAGGTCTTTACAGGGGATCTGTATCTGGGGCTCTAGTTGTCCTGGTCTCCGCTGTCTTTCAGGGCAGTAGAGGTCCTTTCTAGGTGCCAATCCACCATCTGGTCTGGATACATACTGGATCCGGGTGACTGCAGTGACCCTCTGATCTGAATACAGACTGGATCTGGTGGCTATGGTGACCTCGGAACAAGAGAGAAACAGACAAATATTAGCATAGATGCCATTCTTCTAATGATGTAGCGAGTACATCGGGTGTTATTAGAAGTGTTCCCGGTTCCGGTTTACCTAATTAATGCAGCCTAAAAATCCTTTAACGGATTTGGATATTAGAAGCATATTAATGTGTTATGTGTAAGCCAGGTTAAAGAGATGGGTCTTTAATCTAGATTTAAACTGCAAGAGTGTGTCTGCCTCCCGAAAAATGTTAGGTAGGTTATTTCAGAGTTTAGGCGCCAAATAGGAAAAGGATCTACCGCCCGCAGTTGATTTTGATGTTATAGGTATTATCAAATTGCCTGGATTTTGAGGATGCAGCGGACGTGGTGGACACATAGATGTCCTCATTTTGTTTTCAACTGACATTTCAACAGTCATTTCAACAGTCCAACAAAAAAATTTTGTATATAAAAATGTTGTGCTAATGTTCATGTTGAGTTATGAAAAATTTATTTCTGAATGTTTCAAAACGTTGAAAACAATTACGTTTTCTAAATGTTTTAGAGACATTTTTCTTAGCTTCTCTTTTGCTGTTGGAAAAGGTGAAACTAAAATGAATGAATTTGACTGCTGTCTTTTGCGTATCCAAATAGTCCTGTGACAAACGCAGACACGTTTGCATGCACAGCGATAGTAGTAAAGAAAAACACAGGTGAACGTGATTTCGCCATGTGCAACATTCATGAGACATGAACAGACAGACATGTTCCTCAGCATCTTTTGCTGATCCTGGATCAACATTACTGCCCCAAAACATAGACCTAACCCTGCCCCTAATGCAACCCTCCAACCTAACCCTACCCGTGACTTATTCCAAATTTTTTTCATTGATGATTATATGGTTTATGAATATGGTTTATTTTAAAATGGCTTAAAATAATTTACATTTAATTACAATAGATCGTAAACTTAATTAGGCTACTTTATATCTATACTATTCTGACTCAATTTTAAAGAACATTTTATGCCAAAATGGTAAATATATATATTTTGGGATAAAATGTTCTTTAAAATTGAGTCGGATAGATCTCCACTAAACCGCTGTGAATAGTGTTGGCTTTAGAAGCACTGACACGTGATAACGTCACAACTCACGATACGCTTTCGTTTTCATTTTGGGATTCTCTTGTAGAAGAAGATTACTTTAAGCTATAATACTTACAAATGCAGTAGCCTACAGCTTTCTCCAGTTAGATTACATAAGGATGGTGAGTGATGCACTTTTAAAAACTCTACTCGATATTTTCTATTACTGTAAACCAGGGATTCTCAAAGTAGGGTTGTGACCCGGAGTCAGGGGATCCGCGAAATGTCGTGATTTCGGCGATGCGCTAAACGCGAACTGAATCAGGGGGCAGAATTGTCACCAGAAGGATGGATCTTGGTTCAGCCTCAAAGACCTGCAAAAGTGCGTCAGGCTTACCATTCTTGGACCCCGGACGGTAGGAGTTGTTAAAATTGAACCGACCAAAGAATAGTGCCCAGCGAGTCTGTCGGGAATTCATTTGTTTAGTGGTGCGGATGTATTCTAAGTTCTAATGATCTGTCCAAACTAAAAAAGGGACCTCCGCGCCCTCTAACCAGTGACGCCACTCCTCCAGCGCCAACTTAACAGCCAATAACTCCCTATTCCCGATGTTGTAATTCTGTTCCGAGGGGGTTAAACGATGAGAAAAAAATGCACACGGAAATACTCTGTCATCCGAAGGTGACCTCTGAGACAAAATTGCCCCTGCTCCCACCTCTGACGCATCCACCTCCACAATGAACTGACGAGACAGATCGGGAGTAACAAGAATGGGAGCCAAAACAAAGCGACTCTTTAAATTAGAGAATGCAGCCTGAGCCTGCGGCGACCAACAGAAACATCTTCGAGTGGAGGTGAGATCCGTCAGAGGGGAGGTGATCTGGTTAAAATTCTGATTGAACCGCCTGTAAAAATTGGCAAACCCCAGAAATCGCTGGACCGCTCTACGACTATCTGGGGTGGGCCAATCAGCAACTGCTTACCTGGGCAGGATCCATTCGGATTCCTTCGGTGAAAATAATAAATCCCAGGAACGGAACCGACCGTGCGTGAAACTCACACTTCTCCACCTTGGTGAATAAACGATTCTCAAACAGCCGCTGGAGCACTCGCCTGATGTGTTGGACATGGGCATGCTCGTTCTGGAGAAGATCAGGATGTCGTCGAAATAAACAAATACAAACCGGTCAACCATGTCTTTAAGCACATCATTGACGAGTGCCTGGAAGACCGCCTGGGAGTTAGAAAGTCCAAAGGGCATGACCAAATACTCAAAGTGCCCCGTGGGGGTGTTAAAGGCGGTCTTCCATTCATCCCCCTCCCTAATCCGAACTAGGTGATAAGCATCGCGAAGGTCCAACTTCGTAAAGATGGTCGCCCCCTGCAAGAGCTCGAAGGCCGATGACATCAACAGCAAAGGATAATGATTCTTGACCGTGATGTCATTCAAACCCCGATAATCAATACAGGGACGGAGCAATCCATCCTTCTTCCCCACGAAGAAGAACCCTGCCCCAATTTAAATTATTCCCTGCTCCTCACGATTCTATTATATTCTGCCAGAGAAGACTGCAACTGAAATGCATTGTCATTTCGTCCCCTTGGAATTATAAGGTTCTATCTGACATTTTTGTCAAAATTGAGTTATTCCCATATTGTTATTCTGTGACAATTTATTTACATTATGTGATAGATTTTTCTTATGTTGTATATATTATGGGATTCAAAAAAAAAATCAATAAGGTTCGATCTACAAAAACTTTGAAGCTCAATATTTCAAAACTACTTGGAATGCAGATACCTTATAATCCTTATATAGAACTTTATAATCCCAAGGCGACAATTTGGATTACTGTGGTAATGCTCTTTGAAACATCTGCAATAAATTATTATGAGTTACATATGTCTATCTGTTACGTTTCTCTTATAGATGGTACAATTTATTCACTCACTCTTTATTGCTTGATTTGTTCTTTATAAATAATAAATAGAAAAACCAATGTAATATGTTTTTTTTTATTGCACATGATGTGTGGGTTTTAAGTCTGATTTTCTATTCAGTTTAATGTACTTTATTGGCATAGTTTGTGTCTACATTCCCAGACAGCAAGCAGTGTTGGCCCAGATCTGGCCCACATGTGGCCCACGTGAAATCCATTCAGGCCGGATCTGGGCCGACAATTCTTGCTGTCTGGGTTGGGTCTGGGCTATATAAGGCTCAGGTGTGGCTCAAATTGGGGGATTATGGCTTACTTAAGGCTGAGAATTGGTACCAATAATAAAACCTGTTTTGGCCCAGTTCAGGTCTAGCTAAGGGTGATTAACTGGCTGAGATTCGGGCCGGTTATGGCCCATGTGTGGCCCTAATCTTTAATCCAGTTCTGGCCCACTTCAGGGCCGTCATTCTTTGCAGTACTTAGGCCGAGGGAAAAGTCATTGTGTGGCCACAATCTGGGCCAGAAGACATTTGCTATGTGGGATGTTAATGAAAATGACATAAATGTCCTTATTGAAATATGATCCTGGCTTAGTCTAAGCCCTGTCTGTGAAACCAGGCCATTAGCTCTCAAACCTTTACTAGCACCAACATTAAACAGGACTGAAAGTTTTCTTTTAAAATCTTACTCCAGCATTAGTGAATGCAAGGTTGCATAAATAAATTAATTAATAAAAATAATAATAATAATAATAATTCAAATGAACTTGCTGGGAAGTGCTGTCTGTCAATGTCCCAGAAGCTCTCCATTGGCACTAAACTTCACATTTCATGAAGCTGCACACCGTCTCTCCTGTCAGTGTGAACGGAAATGTTCCAAAGACGCAGGAAAGTCAGAAAAAAAAATACCTTGAGGAAAGAAAGAAGAAAAACAAAACAGAAGAACAACCATTGTTATAAAACATATTCAGTCATTATAAATGGTTCAGTTGAGTGAAAGCAATAAACCCAATTGCACTCCAAAGTTTATATATACCTAGCAGTATCTGCAAAATGTTAATAATTTAAGCAGTAAGAGGGCCTAGAGGTAGAATCATTTAAAAAAATGCAATTACTGCCCTGATAAAAACGTCTGACCACATCTGCATCACCTAGAGATGAAATGACGTTACCTCAATCATCATGGCAACATCTTAGAAGAAACCCGCTGCACACCCTTTCCAGGAAACATTGTAAAAAAGGCCACACGCAGGTTATATTCATTTGGCTAAGTTTCCCCTGCAATACACTACACTCAACGCACATCTGAAGTGTGCACAAGGTAATGTAGGTTTGTGTGTGTGTGTGTGTGTGTCAATTGGTTAGAAATGTAGATGGACACTTGAATCCACCAATCAAGCGTGTGTGTCAACATCTCTTTCACGTACGAAGCGCAGAAACATTGACCTCAGTCACAGGCGAACATTTTTCGACCTCCAGCTCGATCGGCGTATGACAGTAGTCCGCGCTATTTAACGCGCTTAAGTTTTCACAGTTTAGCTACCGTTAAAGCTACAGAAAAATACACACAAACGGATGTTTGTGATGGAGCGCGTGAACACAATCAACATGAAAGATATGACCGAGAAGAAGAGCAATGATTTACAGAAGACACCGATCAAACGCAAGTACAGGTAGCCTATTAATGTTACCTACATAGATTCTTTCTTACTTTCTTTCTTTCTTTCTTTCTTTCTTTCTTTCTTTCTTTCTTTCTTTCTATCTATTTATCGTTCTTTCTTTCTTATGTATTTATTTATTTATTTACTTTCAACGAGATTTTATTGTTTTTCAGCTAAGATCCCATATTTTGCACATTTGTTTTGGGGGGTATTCTAGTTTTCCATTGTTGAATGTTCAAAGGATAACCCTGCATGTTTTTTTCACATATTGCATATTGTTGCAGCGCCTATTTTCTTTGTTCGTCTGTACAGCTCTGTTTAGTTTCGGTCTCTAAGAAGCCCCTCCTTTCGAAGGCTCAATATGTTGTGTTTGGTCAAAGAACATGTTACAAATCATTCTAATATGCTGATTTGCTGCTCAATTAGCATTTCTCATTACTAAGCTGTTGAAAACATTTTTTTTTTTTTCTGCTTAAAATTTTTGTGATGCACTATGATTCAAACACATTTGGTGTCCTTTCTGGCTTTTCATAAGACTTTTATAATGTTACAAAATATTTCTGTTTAATAAATACTGCTCTTTTTTAACTTTCTATGCATCAAAGAATGCAGAAAAAAATGCATGACAGTTTCCATTAAAAAATATTAATAAGAATCTGTATTTTGATCAAATGCAGCCTTAGTGAGCGTAAGAAACTCTTTCAGAAACATTAAAATATTTTTAATATTCCAACCTTTTGAATAGTGTATATTTTTGCTTTCAAATGTAAACATTAAAAAAATCTAAAACATTAAAATGTATCATGAACTGTTTATCCTAACAAAGCGGAACAACCAAGAAGTTGGAAGACCCTCCGAAGGAGAACATTTTTGAAATGAAAAAAGTATCACAAATGGACAAGGGCTCCAAAAGGAGCCGTATCAAAAGTAGGAAAATATTTCTAATTTTCTTTGTTATTAGAAAATGCTCAATCTTCAATAAGCTTTACTTTAATATTGTGCTTATTTGGTTATTTATTTGTTGTTGTTTTTTAAACAGATGGTAACAGCATTAAAACACAATTTGGAAATGTGGCACTTCAACGGCATGACAACATTCTACAATATAACAATAATAAAAGTCCTACATCACTCAGACGATCATCAATTCAAAATTCAGACCAGTATCTTCAAGATTTCAGAATTGATCAGAAAAACGGTGGCACAGTAGTTGCTCCAAACATACAAGGATCCACAATAGCTGGTGATGTTATAGTGAACTTAAATGGGGTGAGTGTCTGATCACTAAAATACAGTAATATTGTACATTTTGCTGAGTTGCTCATTTAAGATATGGCTGAAGTGTATATTATATATACTGTTATATTGAAGTATTTGTTTTCTATCAGATCTCACAGGTGTCTCGCTGCACCTCAAGAAACAAAAAGGGTAAGAGACAAAAAAGACATACCAGAACTATTGCTGCACAAAACATATTTATTCATCAGTGGATGATCCTCTTAATAACATGACTTGTCATGATATTTAGAAATTCTTCAGAGCATAAAGAATAAGATGAAATCAAGAATGATGAAGGACTCTGAGAGGATTTTGGAGGGAAGCTTACAACAGTCAGTCTCTCTAAACAAGATCTACACTCAACTGTTCATCATCAATGACGAGTCAGACCCCATCAATAAAGAACACGAGATCTGGCAGATTGAGACGACAAATGATTTCAACACATCAGCGCAGACAGTAATAAACTACAATGATATTCTTAAACCACCCTTGGGTGAAAATAGGACAATGAAGATGGTTTTGACAAAAGGAATCGCTGGAATCGGGAAAACAGTCACTGTGCAGAAGTTTGTCAACGACTGGGCGAGCGGAAAAGCCAATCAGGATCTAGAGTTTGTTTTTCTGCTCCCATTCAGGGAGATGAACTTACGTGAGCGAGAAAACCAGAGTCTTCTTGACCTTCTTTGTGCCTTTTACCCAGAATTCAAAGAGGCGAGACCGATCTCTGACTGGATCTGTGATAGAAACGTTCTGTTCATCTTAGACGGTCTGGATGAATATAAAAATAAGTTGAGCTTTCAAACCAGCATTTTTTCAGATGTTGCTAAAGAAGCCTCGCTGGATGTTCTTCTAGAAAACCTTCTAAGAGGAAAACTGCTTCCATCCGCACACCTGTGGATCACCAGCCGACCTGTGGCAGCTAACCAGCTTCCATCGGAGATCTTCAGACGGGGATATGTCACGCAGATCAGAGGATTCACAGATGAACAAAAGGAGGAGTACTTCACGAGGCAGTTTGAGGATCCAGATCTCACCCAAACAGTCACCCGTCACCTGAAGTCTCATAAGAGCCTGTGGATATTGTGCCACATACCTCTCTTTTGTTGGATTTCATCAGTTGTTCTGAAAACCATCATTAAAAGTCAAAATAAAGACAGGGACATGCCCTCAAATCAGACAGAAATGCATATCCATTATCTGCTCATTCAGACTGGGTTAAGCCACAACAAATATCAAGGGAAAAACGTGTCACCAGAAGACGCTCTCGTAAGGTACAAAGAACTGATTAAGAAACTGGCAGCATTAGCATACTGGGAGCTGAAGAAACAGAATGCCATCTTCAATAAAGAAGACTTGAGGAAATATTATATCACTCCTGATGAAGCTCTTCGATATCCTGGCATCATCACCTGTGTCTCTGAGAGCAATTTTGGATATAACAGGACTAAGTTTTTCAGCTTTGTCCATCTCAGCGTCCAGGAATTCTTTGCAGCCTTGTTTGCTTTTCATGAATTTTTATCAGGAAACCAAGACTCCCTAAAATTAACTAAAGTGAAAAATAGGGAAAATTTGTCTGATTTTCTCAAAAGCGTGATTGATATGGCAGTCGAAAGTAAAAATGAACACTTGGATCTTTTTAACTGTTTCCTCTTTGGAATTTCTTGTGATTCCAGCAGACGTTTACTCAAAGGATTCCTGCCTCATTTGGAAGACAGTAGTTCAGAAGATCACAAAAAAGTGACCAAGTACATTAAGTCTTTGAGGAGGAAAGATCTGTCCCCCGAGAGATGCTTCAGTCTCGTCCGTTGCATCGTGGAGCTCAAAGACAGATCTTTTTTGCAGATTCCTGAAAGCTCACGGACCAAAAAGCCCCTCACACTGTTCCAGTGCACGCTTCTGGCTTTCCGGTTTGTGATGTCAGATACAGACCATGATGAGTTTGTCCTCAGGAAATTCAACATCACTTTAGAAGGATTTCAGAGATTCTCTCCAGCCATTACATGCTTCAGAAAGGCTATGTAAGTAATATGAAACAATCTGTAAACATCTTCATACTGTATCATAAAATATTCCCAGTCAAAGTTCAGTCTAACAGAATTAATATGGAACATTTAAATAATATTGACAGGCTCAAAGGAAGCGACTTTACAGAGAAACACTGTGAAATCCTGGTGCCTTTTCTTACCTCACCAAACTCTCACCTGACTCATCTTGATCTGAGCCACAATAGTCTGGGACTGTCTGCACTGAATCAACTTTCTAGGGCCTTCTGTGATCTCAAATGCCAGATTCAGATGCTGAACCTCAGCCACAACAACCTTCAGAGTCAGGACATGGAGCTCTTCAAGAATTTGCTTTCAGGATCAAATGTGAATCTGAAAATCCTGGACCTCAGTGACAATAATATAGAGGACGAAGGAGTAAAAATCCTCTCTGCTGGGCTGCGGAGTGCAAATTGTCATCTTGAAGTTCTGAAGTAAGTCAAACTAGCTGACAACATCAGGGTCCAGACAGGTAAAATAAATAGATTTTGTAAGGACATCTATGGTAAGTTTAAAAAGACGGTAGGTGTTTGAAGAACGTAATTGAAATTGAAACATTGATTTTATAGTGTGACGTTTAATAAAAAAAAAAAAAACATCAAATGTAATATTTGTTTGATATTTTCATGTTGTTGGTAACTAATTGACTTGTATCTGCAAAAAAACTAATAATAAATATAGCTGCAAGCAGCAATAACGGGGCCAAGCACTACAGAAGCAAGCTTCAGACGAACGGCAGGAATGAGTAATTAAGACAGTTTTAAGATTATTTTAGGCAAAATGGCTTGAAAACAATAAACACAACAACTAGTAATAGGATTTATTGGCTTATCACGTGTAACCAATAGGTGGCGCTGTTACCAAATTAGTTTGGAATGGTCAGTGTGAGGTGATGATGACACATACAAAGTTTGGTGCAAATATGTCAAAGCTTTGCAGAGATACAGCCTCAAATGAATGTTGGCATCATTCCAGCAAATTCGTTGATGCGCAAAATGAGAACCGTTTCATATATCGACATGAAATCCATAACATTTTGCCAGCATGGTCGGAAGATGATCCACGTCAAATTTGGTGAAAATCTCACTAACGGTCTAGGAGGTGTTCGAAAAAGTAGGTTTTCAACATTAATCAAAATGGCGGACAGGAAGTTCAACCAAATAAGGAAAACTTGGTATCTATGTTCTCATCTTGACCCAAGGAATCTATTAAGATCAGCGTCATGTCAATAGCCAGATCTTTTCAAAAGTTATTAGCCTTTATGTAAATTGCGTTATAACTTTTATTTCAAAATATTTGTTTCAAAATATTTTGAGTACCTTCAGGGGATGGTGTTGTTGGCACATTCTGAGTTTTGGAATATAACACCAATGCATTTGTTTAGTATAGCCTTTTATTTCACATAAGTGTATTGAAGTCAATGGGAATTTCATGTTTTGTTCTATTATAGCGCCACCAAGAGGCTCAGTCCCACCATTTCTTTTATGTGTCATCAGAGTGAGCCCATACATATGCGTGTCAATTTTGGTGAAAATGTCTCAATTCACTTCAGAGTTATAGACATTTACATGAAAAAACACGTAAAAATTTACTGACTCTTGACTTTGATTGAATATTACTACCCCTTACTATCAATATTTTTGCATTTGGGCATTGGCATATTGCTAATGACCTATGTTTCCGAACTTCTGACGGTGGTTTCGTCTCGATCAGACAAGCGGTTTCGAAGATATAGCCAAATGTTTTTTAAGCGCTAAATCACAACGCTACACAAATTGTAAGGCAAAACCTAGCATGTTTGGTATTGTAGGACTCGGTAAGGTTTCAGGAGTCTAATTTGATGAGTCTCGTGAAAATAAGTCGACCACACCCAAAGTTATAAGCGTTTAAACAAAGATGATCACCACTAGGTGGCGCTGTTTCGAAACTTCTCACGCTCCTTCAGGACATTGTGCTGATGACCCATACCAAGTTTCGTAACAATCCATTGATGTGTTCTTAAAATACAGCATTTTAGCACAAAATTCAAAATGGCCGACAGTCAAAATGGCCGAGATGGTAAAATTGGATATCAGTCGACTCAGCATGTTGCCCTGAATCTAACAAGACCAATGTTATGATTTTTGGACAAACTGTTCAGAAGTTATAAGCAAAAATAGCAGTTTTTCATATCTCCGGACCAGTAGATGGTGCTGCGCCGAAACGCAGCATGTAGCCTCAGGTCATGCTTGTTATGACATGTACCAAGTTTGGTCTGAATAGGATAAGTCGTTGTAGAGATACAGCCTTACGACTGTTTTTGTAAGCGCTACGTAAAATTTGTTAGAGCGTTTATCGGAAACGGTTTGACGAATCAATTTGAATTCCATAACTTTTGGTCAGCACTGCCGGAAGATGATCTGGTTCAATTTTCGTGTGAATCGGACAAACCGTCTAGGACGAGTTCGAAAAAGTAGGTCTTTCAAAAAATTCCTTATTTGTATAGACTTGCAATCGATTCGGCATGAGCTCAGAAATCAGAGGAAAAAATAATTTTGTTGATTGGCCTTACGGTAAAAAAGTTAACAAAATAAAAGTGAAACTTTGGACAGTTGGTGGCGCTAGAGGGAATGTCTTAGACACACCAGAATTGGTGTACTTAATGTTGGCACTGTCCTCTATCAGAATGTCAATCCAAAACAACTTTCCCGCAATCGGTTCTATGGGCTGCCATAGACCCCCAGTCGGAAGAATAATAATAATAAGTAACGGCAACAAAAACAATAGGGTCCTACGCACCTTCGGTGCTTGGCCCCTAATAATTAACAAAGGCACTTGCTGTCAATCAAAAATAAATCAAAGACAAAGATGAAATAATTATTTTGTTTAGCTGCATGTCACATGACCATAAATGTATTAAAATGTATACCTTGAATACAAAGTAATTTGCCTAATTGGTGAATAAGTTATATACAGAAACCAAACTATGCTGCTTGGTCCCTCAACTAGGCAAACATGCAAATGTCATGAATGTCATTCTTTGGCCAGTTAATCTAAACAAAAATCTGATTTGCCTTACAGACTCTCAGGCTGTCAGATTCAAGAAGGAGTTTTGAAGTTGCTGTCATCTTTGAAAGAAACTCTGAGAGAACTGGACCTGCAGTATAATGTCCTCGGAAAGATCTTGGAAAAGAAAGTTTGTGTGAAAGTTCGTGTACTGAAGGATAAGTTGCCCTTACTGAGGTATGTAGCTTTTATCTGGTATTGGTTCATTTGGAAGGTTGGAATGAGCATCACTGGATCCCATGAAACATGTAGTGAGGACTTTGATTCTTCTTAGCCATTCAGTGAATTGCTCGCTGTTGTGTTCAAGTATACTTCCTTTAGACAACTTTGATACACAAGCACTAATGTAAAGTTAAAAATTAGAATAGTTTTTCGAACAAGAGACTATCCATTCATGTTTAAAGGGGGGTGAAATGCTATTTCATGCATACTGAGTTTTTTACACTGTTAAAGAGTTGGATTCCCTTGCTAAACATGGACAAAGTTTCAAAAATTAAGTTGTACGTTTGAAGGAGTATTTTTTTTCCAAAAATGTATGGCTGAATCTGACTGTTAGCCATGTTTTGTTTTGGTTGGTTTTGTCCTCACACGGTAATGTCACAGCTTCCAGCTCTCAACACAAAAGCCTACTGGCGCTCGTGATTCTTTAGCTCCGCCCACATGTCACGCCTCCAGCCGGTCGTGTTTTTCCAGGAAAAATCGGTACAGACTATCTTTCTCTTATGAATATAATAAAACTAAAGACTTTTTGGAGTTATGAAGGATGCAGTACTACTCTATAGGTACTCAAGATTAACAGGATATTGAGTGAAAACGAGCATTTTAACCCCCCCCCCCCCCCCCCCCCCTTTAAAATATGCTTCAATAAATATGCAATGGTGTGATTCTTGTCTTAACATATTGACCCATACTAACTCTAACTCTAACTAGAATTTACACTGGAGGAGTCTGCAACCACCAACCAGGACTGTACAAATGTGAGTTTAAACATGGGCCAACAGAAAGATTGCAGCTTAAAATGTAACTGCTTCACCAATTTTAACACCTTTTTCCATTTCATTTGAAAAGGTCTTGAGGTGTGACCAATACATTTATTGCGGTGCAAATACCGTTTCTTTAATTTACTGTACATGAGTTCATCAAAACCTGCTCTTGTTAAAAATAATGAAAGAATTACCAAAATGCTGTTTAAAGTATGGCATGTGACTTCCCTAAACTATTTAACATAATCTACACTCAATATGCTGCTACTGTTTATTGTAGATATTTAAGCTGACATTTTCTGATAAATCTCTTTGTTTTTAGATGCTGTCATGCTCACCTTTGACCCTCAGACGGCTAACGAATACCTCTGTCTGAGCGAGGACAACACTGTAGCTGTTCGTAAGAGAGAGAGGCAACAGTTTCCTGCTAGTAATGAAAGATTTGACAAGTGCAACCAGGTCCTGTGCTGCCAGCCGCTGTCAGGACGTTGCTTCTTTACGGTGGATGTGATCGGGACAGGGGTGAACATTGGTGTGGCCTGTAAGGGAATCAAGAGGAAAGGTGCAGATGACACAGTACGTCTGGGACGCAATAAGATGTCATGGTGTTTATGTTGCTCAAAAACTGCATGTGTGGCTCATGACAAAATAACTGAATCACTAACTAAACCGCTTCAAACAGAGTCCACCAGAAAACTCGGTGTGTTCATGGACCGGGAGGCTGGTTCTGTTTCCTTCTATAAGTTGAGCCCAGACTCAGAGCCTGAACTCTTGCACATGTTTGATGCAGAGTTTCCTCAGGACCAGGAACTTTATGCTGCGTTCAGTATTCAGGAACCAGACAGCTCAGTCCGTTTAAGGCAAGCATCACTATAACTATACCTTTACAGTTACGGTTTGTGCTCCAGACATGAATGATGCCTCAAATTAGGAGAGTGTGATTGTTACAGTAAAAACCTGGCAGACCTACTGAAAGAAGCCTGCTGGGAAAAGCACCTACTGTAGAAGATCAGCAAGTGTTGAAACATGACTTCATCTTTATTATTGTGCGCTTTATAAACTCTAAACCACAGTACCAGCATTCTTTTGTCTCATATCAGTTAACATGTCTTTAGATTTGAATATCTCAGTGTAACTGGTTTCATTTAATCAAAAATAGAGCTTTACTAATTGGATCTGATGCAGTTTCTTTGTACTGGGCTGATTTTTCAAACCTGCCATCCCAAACCTATATGACTTACTTTCTTCTGCGGAGCAATACAAGAAGATACTTTGAAGACACTTTTTTTCTCTCTCTCTGTACAGTGGAAGTTAATGGGGTCCAATTATTTTTGGCTCCCAACATTTCTGCAAAGTATTTTATTTTATGTTCCCTAGAATAAATACACACATTAATTAATAAATAATCACGTATCCGTAATCATAATGTTTTTTTTTTTTTTTTTTTACACTGCTATTTTCTGTGCATTACAAGAGTAAGCCCCTTCAAGAAATAATGAGCGCATCATGCCCCTGCATGTGCACATGAATAAAGTCCTCTTCTCCACTCTGCTGATCGCTGAAATCAAGGAAGTTAAATGCTGCCCCCTAGACCACAAAGAGTGTAACTGTCCCAGTAATGACAGCAAAATATGTATGGATTTAACATCATTTCA
The DNA here is from genome assembly GCF_003368295.1 of Carassius auratus. Taxonomy (NCBI): domain Eukaryota; kingdom Metazoa; phylum Chordata; class Actinopteri; order Cypriniformes; family Cyprinidae; genus Carassius; species Carassius auratus. The sequence goes on from NW_020528767.1 coordinate 421,154, forward strand.
CAAAGTGTCCAATACAATGAAAAAAAAAAAAATTAAACAAAGATTTTATAATAATACTGGTAATAATACATGGATACTTGTGTTGCCATGAAATGAGGGTTTGCATTCACTGAGCCTGCTAGTATCATACTTAAAACCTTTAAAGCAGTATTCAGAGAAATTTCCAGTCCACTACATGCTCTGGTTCAGCAACCAGCAACGTTTCTAATGTTGAATTGTGACATTTGGTGGTTAAGTCAAGTCACCTTTATTTATATAGCGCTATAAACAAAAAAGATTGTGTCAAAGCAACTGAACAACATTCATTAGGAAAACAGTGTGTCAATAATGTAAAATGACAGTTAAAGGCAGTTCATCATTGAATTCAGTGATGTCATCATCACAGTTCAGTTTAAATAGTATCTGTGCAATCAAGTCAACGATATCGCTGTAAATGAAGTGTCCCCAACTAAGCAAGCCAGAGGTGACAGCGGCAAGGAACCAAAACTTAATCGGTGACAGAATGGAGAAAAAACATGGGAGAAATCAGGCTCAGTTGGGGGGCCAGTTCTCCTCTGACCAGACGAAACCAGTAGTTCAATTCCAGGCTGCAGCAAAGTCAGATTGTGCAGAAGAATCATCTGTTTCCTGTGGTCTTGTCCTGGTGGTCATCTGAGACAAGGTCTTTACAGGGGATCTGTATCTGGGGCTCTAGTTGTCCTGGTCTCCGCTGTCTTTCAGGGCAGTAGAGGTCCTTTCTAGGTGCTGATCCACCATCTGGTCTGGATACGTACTGGATCCGGGTGACTGCAGTGACCCTCTGATCTGGATACAGACTGGATCTGGTGGCTACGATGACCTCGGAATTAGAGACAAACAGACTAAATTAGTTGTGCTAATGTTCATGTTGAGCTATGAAAAAAATTATTTTTAAATGTTTCAAAACGTTCAAAACATGAAGTTTTCTAAATGTTTTAGAAACTTTTTTATTCTTCTTCTCTTCTTAGTTTCTCTTTTGCTGTTGGAAAAGGTGAAACTAAAATGAATGAATTTGACTGCTTTTGCATAACCAAATAGTCCTGTGACAAACGCAAACACGTTTGCATGCACAGCGATAGTAGTAAAGAAAAACACAGGTGAACGTGATTTTGCCATGTGCAACTTTCATGAGTGCCTTGATTTTGCTAAGACGTTCTCCAGCATCTTTCGCTGATCCATGATCAACATTAGCTACTTCCCAAAAACATAGACCTAACCCTGCCCCTACCGCAACCCTCCAGCCTAACCCTACCCGTGACTTATTTCCATTTTTATTTATTTATGATTATATGGTTTATGAATATGATTTATTTTAAAATGCTTTTTAATTAATATTTGTTATTTAATTACATTTTACTTATTTAGCAGCTCCTAAAGGTAGACTACCTTATTTCTAGAAGAAAAAAATATATAGGAAAAGGTTTTTTTTTTTTTTTTTGTTTTTTTTTACCGAGTCTTATAGTAGGTTCTCCGCTAAACCTCTTGAATGGTGCTGGCTTTAGAAGCACTGACACATCTGTAAACGTCACCACTCACGTGATACGCAGGTGCATTTTTCGTTTTCATTTTGGGATTGTCTTGTAGAAGAAGATGACTTTAAGTTGACACTTAAAGCTTTCTCCAGTTAGATTACATGTATGATCTTCACAATGAGAGACAGCAGAGCAGCTGATGGAAGCACGATGGAAACTCTTCATCTATTCAAACTGAAGAATTTGAATTTTTTTCTTGCTTTGTTCTGTTTTAATCTGTGTAAGAATGGTGAGTGATGCACCTTAAAAAAAACTCTACTCGATATTTTATATAACTGTAAACCAGGGATTCTCAAAATGGGGTTCGTGACCCAGAGTCAGGGGATCCGCGAAATAAGGGTGTCGTGATTTCAGCGATGCGCTAAACGCGAACGGAATCACGGAAACCAGTCGAACTGGAATTTACTGTATAACGCGGAATGTCACGAAATTAAATCAAATTTTCGTAAGTAAATCAAAAGTAGATCAGTAGGCCTACGCTTAATCAAATCGCGATCGATCTAGTGTCTGTGAATATTAAGCTACTATTTAAATACGTTTCTGTATTAACCAATGAAGCTTATATATGCTTATACTAAACAGTGGAACGTTTGAAAAACTCTTTGGTGAACAAAAGAGTAACTGAGATTTTGTCCTTTTGAATAACTAATAGGCTAGATCATCGATCACACACACATAAACACACACAAATACTGCAACTTTCCATAACAGTGTCTAAGATTAATTTTCAGATGCATTCACAATTTTTTTTTTTCATCACTGGCCATATTATACCTATTGCTGTAATTCAATTTTTTACTAGATGTGAATGATTTTGCGAGGGATGAAATGGTGACACGTTTGACTGAGAGAGATTTCATCATCCTTCACAATGATATTACCGATCACGTGCTGTGGATGTTCGGGTCCCCAAATATTCACACCCCTGAAGTCTATGAAAGGATCATCGCAGAAAGTTATGAGGGGTTTAGAGACAAGCAGAGCAGAGCACACATTATCTGGAGCTTCGGCGACACTCAAACTCAACTACCGTTCTTTTCCAGAACCTGTGAGTAGAACATGCTAATTCTGGCTAATGATGCTACCAGGATGAGAAGAATTTTCAGTTTACAATGAGTATAAAGTTTAAACTGGATTCTGTGTTGCACAGATGTAAGAGTTGAAAAGAATGGTTCAGTGATGGAGGGAGACTGCGTGCTATTTTTCCCCAATGCTACTGGAATACAAAGCGATGATCTGATACAGTGGAAGTCTGCAGATGGATATCATCTATGTAGAGCTAACAGCAATGAAAAGAAAACGATTGAATGTGATGAGAAGTTCAGAGACAGATTTGAGCTTGATTGTCAGACGGGATCTCTCACCATCAGGAACATCAGCACAAATGACCCTGGACGTTATGAATTTACCATCATCAGAAATGGAGATATAGAGGCATTCAAGCGTTTTAGTGTTAAAGTCTATGGTATGCAGTTTTCTTCAACACTTTCATGCTGGTTATAAATTGATTTGTCTTACAAGTGAGACTTCATTAAAAAAAATATGAACATTCTGTCTTATTCTCATGTCGTTTTCACACCTCTATGATTTTTTATGTTGTGAGAAAGAGTTGACTGATGTTGTGAGATTGTTTTTAAGTTTCATAAAGTTTAGAAATACATCAGACAACATTTGTGAAATTGTACTGTTTGTAGTAATTAGTTTATTAATTTGTTTTCCAGCTCCTCTACCCATTCCTGTCATCACCAGTAACTCTTCAATCTGTTCTTCTTCATCATCATCGTCAGTGTCTAATTGTTCACTGCTGTGTTCAGTTGTGAATGTGAGTGCTGTGACTCTCTCCTGGTACAAAGGAAACAGTTTATTGTCCAACATCAGTGTGTCTGATCTCAGCATCAGTCTCTCTCTACCTCTGGAGGTGGAATATCAGGAGAACAACATCTACAGCTGTGTGATCAACAATCCCATCACAAACCAGACCACACATCTGGACGTCACTCAACTCTTTCAGCCATGTCCAGGTATCTCTTTTTCTCTAATTGGGTTAATTTCATCAAAATCGTGTTTTATAATATTTACTCAATCGGCTTTAAGGTTATCTGTATGTGTTCTCTCATCCGTAATGTTATCTTAAATACTGACAGTTCATTGATAACAGATATTATCATGTACAAATGTTGGTTTAGCCCCGTTAAACATCATGTTTCAAAAAGAAAAAAATTAACAGAGTTTAAAAAAACACCTTTTTTTATGATTTGCAATATTAATGCTTGTAAAGATTGCAGAATATCAGACCTGTTGTGAGCTGTAGACATCAAAAAATTCAAGTATGCCTACTTTACTTGAATACCTGTTGAAGTGTAATATGTTCAATGACAGATTGCATCTTTCACAATAATTGTTTTCTTTCAAGTTTTAACTGTACTGTATTCAGATAACACTAATGACTGTTTTCTCTGTGCATTACAGCACTGGATGAGAGTTCACGTCCCATGTGGCCAAGAGTTGTTATTCTAGTGTTCGTAGTAGCTATTTGCATTTGCATTTGCATTTGCATTTGCAGGTTTATGTACCTCAGAAAGCGTAAACAACCAGGAAATGGAGGCAAGTATTGGAGTCAGGTTTATTAAATGTCTGATAATTATTAAAACAGTTTATACTAAGGATGAAGAGATATATTATGTTGTTACATCATACTGTGCACATGGGTTTCAGACAGAGTATGGTAAGATATATTGTGTTACTGTGATGTGTGTCTTGTTTCCATGTAAAAACACTCTCAGCTTTTATACATTCCTGTAGTCTATAGTGTATGTGTCTGAGCATGTGCTTACATGATCACCCTGCTGTGCTTTAAAAAATACACCTGTAGTTTTCTATTATTCTGTCTTTGCTTATATAAATTAGTATGACACGTGTGTTTAAACCAGCTTGATTTTATTTTTAATTGTAATTTTGTTTTCTTGCAGGAGAATCACACACTGAACGCAATTGTTAGGACATGAATTTAGGATCAAACATACTTTGTATTTACTGTTATACTGTAGGTCAATGCCATGAGTTCTTGCAATTTTTCCCCTACTTATATATGTTTCATTACATTTCATTTGGGAGCAGCTGTTGTAAAATTAGTTAGTTATTGTAAATATGTATCTTTTTGCTTCACTCCACCTTTCACAGTATTGTTTTGTATGTTTTTATATATTTTTTATTTATATAATGCTTTAGGGGTGGGTGTCATATAATCCTTCATCTCTTTCTCACTTACAAAAAAAAAAAAAAAAATCTGGATGCAAAAATCAGCTTTTTGCTGACAGTCTGAACAAGGCCTGTGTGTGTGTGTGTGTGTGTATTTGTTGTTTTTGTGTGTTAAGTTAAAGTGATTAATTTTGATATATTTTAAAAATTTATTTTATTTCGTTTTTTTCATTTGGGATATGGTTTTTAATTTGTGTGTGTTGCTATTTGTTTCTTTTGGCTGATGTTCACTCCTGAAGGTGCTTTCACTGGTGTTAAAAAAAAGTTTGAGACGTCCCCAACCTCAGCTTATAAAGATGATCAGTTTCCTATAATGCTGATTATTACTGTGTCACTTCACCAACCATCTTTTAACTTGAACTCTGGACTTCAGGACACCGGATCTGCACCCTTCCAGGTTTCTATATGCCCTCCCTTTCTCTGCGATCAGTCAATGTGCATCACCTAGTGGTTCCATTGAAATGAAGTACAACGTTGCTGTCTAGAGCAATCTTCACTTTCTCTGTTCCTCAGTGTCTGAGACTTTTAAGAAACAGCTGAAGGTATACAGTCCTCGCATGAACACTTATACCACAAAGGCACTCCCTATTCATTTATTCCCTCTATATCAAGTTTGTTCGTTTGACTTGTGAAACCTGCCATGTCAGTACTGTTGGATTTGTTTCCTCTTGGATGATAAATTGCTTGACATGTTTCTTATTTGAAAGGCATGCTTGCATATAACCCTGAAAAAATCCATAACGATGATGCAAGCACATAATGAGAACAGTTGTGACCTTAAATCCCATTCAGACAAAACAAGTCTTTGTGATTGCAAGGGAAACTGATGGGTGTTGTCTCGTAACCATATAGCCTTTCAGAGAAGCATCTGAGAAACTTTAAAGAATGTGCCACGAGGAGGTAGTTTTCGTAAATCTAGAAAATGTAAGCTCCATCAGTTTGTTTCTCACAAATCAATACTAATATAACATTTCAATAATACGTCATTTTAGCCACAGTTTCATCGATGAGCACTTCATTTTACATATGAATAGAGTGCTCTTCTCTTCCCTGTTGATATTTGAACTAATGCATTGGTGTCCAATCCTGCTGCAGTGTGTGCTCTTATATGAATATTAATGCCAGATCGCTTGTGAAAAGTATCTGCTGCAAAATCTGCAGTTTACATGAAACAAAACAAAGTGATCTATATTAAACAATGTCCAATGTACAGTCTTGTTCAAAATAATAGCAGTACAATGTGACTAACCAGAATAATCAAGGTTTTTCGTATATTTTTTTATTGCTACGTGGCAAACAAGTTACCAGTAGGTTCAGTAGATTCTCAGAAAACAAATGAGACCCAGCATTCATGATATGCACGCTCTTAAGGCTGTGCAATTGGGCAATTAGTTGAATTAGTTGAAAGGGGTGTGTTCAAAAAAATAGCAGTGTGGCATTCAATCACTGAGGTCATCAATTTTGTGAAGAAACGGGTGTGAATCAGGTGGCCCCTATTTAAGGATGAAGCCAACACTTGTTGAACATGTATTTGAAAGCTGAGGAAAATGGGTCGTTCAAGACATTGTTCAGAAGAACAGCGTACTTTGATTAAAAAGTTGATTAGAGAGGGGAAAACCTATAAAGAGGTGCAAAAAATGATAGGCTGTTCAGCTAAAATGATCTCCAATGCCTTAAAATGGAGAGCAAAACCAGAGAGACGTGGAAGAAAACGGAAGACAACCATCAAAATGGATAGAAGAATAACCAGAATGGCAAAGGCTCAGCCAATGATCACCTCCAGGATGATCAAAGACAGTCTGGAGTTACCTGTAAGTACTGTGACAGTTAGAAGACGTCTGTGTGAAGCTAATCTATTTTCAAGAATCCCCCGCAAAGTCCCTCTGTTAAAAAAAGGCATGTGCAGAAGAGGTTACAATTTGCCAAAGAACACATCAACTGGCCTAAAGAGAAATGGAGGAACATTTTGTGGACTGATGAGAGTAAAATTGTTCTTTTTGGGTCCAAGGGCCACAGGCAGTTTGTGAGACGACCCCCAAACTCTGAATTCAAGCCACAGTACACAGTGAAGACAGTGAAGCATGGAGGTGCAAGCATCATGATATGGGCATGTTTCTCCTACTATGGTGTTGGGCCTATTTATCGCATACCAGGGATCATGGATCAGTTTGCATATGTTAAACTACTTGAAGAGGTCATGTTGCCCTATGCTGAAGAGGACATGCCCTTGAAATGGTTGTTTCAACAAGACAATGACCCAAAACACACTAGTAAACGGGCAAAGTCTTGGTTCCAAACCAACAAAATTAATGTTATGGAGTGGCCAGCCCAATCTCCAGACCTTAATCCAATTGAGAACTTGTGGGGTGATATCAAAAATGCTGTTTCTGAAGCAAAACCAAGAAATGTGAATGAATTGTGGAATGTTGTTAAAGAATCATGGAGTGGAATAACAGCTGAGAGGTGCCACAAGTTGGTTGACTCCATGCCACACAGATGTCAAGCAGTTTTAAAAAACTGTGGTCATACAACTAAATATTAGTTTAGTGATTCACAGGATTGCTAAATCCCAGAAAAAAAAAATGTTTGTACAAAATAGTTTTGAGTTTGTACAGTCAAAGGTAGACACTGCTATTTTTTTGAACACACCCCTTTCAACTAATTGCCCAATTGCACAGCCTTAAGAGCGTGCATATCATGAATGCTGGGTCTTGTTTGTTTTCTGACAATCTACTGAACCTACTGGTAACTTGTTTGCCACGTAGCAATAAAAAATATACTAAAAACCTTGATTATTCTGGTTAGTCACATTGTACTGCTATTATTTTGAACAAGACTGTATGTATGATTTTTTAGTGGCATATGTGTTTTTAGACTTTAAGTGCTTCCACAGCTCTGCAAAGGGACAGTCAAGGGACTGATAAACTACAGGAATACACATATCAATTAAATTCTAGTTTATTTGACCAATTATCCTTAAACTTGCATTATTATTTTTTTCCTGGCTTGAACAGTTTGATAAGCACTGATCTAAGTGAAAATCTTTCATTTCAGAGAACATTTGAGCCAATCGGGTGCGTTTCCCAAAAGCATAGTTGCTAACCTGTGAGCAACTTAGTTGGTTGGCAATGGGAAATTGAAATTGTATTGCAACCAACAATGTTGCTAACTTATTTAGCAACTATGCTTTTGGGAAATACACCCCAGGGCAGTTATTTTAAATAACAAACTAGACACCACTCTTCCATGAACACAAACCACATGGACAACTTTCTCTCTCTCCGTTTATATATATTCTGTCATTTTTTCCAGTTTCACTTGGGCTGAAGTTCACTTGTGAAACCTGCCACGGCAGTACTGTGAGATTTGTTGCTCTTAAACGAAAAATTGACATTTGGTAGCCACATAGATGTTCATTATAAAGGTTTTCAGCTGACATTTTCACAGTCAATCAAGTAAAATGATGTACATAATAAGTTATGAAAATAAGTTATGAATACATAATGTGAACACACATTTAAAAATAAATAAAAAGTTACATGAACATCCAACTGACCCAGATTTACTGTAGAAGCACTTTGACAACGTCACAACTCACGTGTTACGCATGGTGCATTTCTCCGCTAGTAGTCATTTTTTGGATAGTCTTGTGGTAGGCTATGACCTATAAGTTAAGACACTTATATTAAAATTTAGTACAGCTTTTTTGTAAGTTTACGGGTATGATCTTCAGATTAAGAAACATCAGAACAGCCGATGGGAGCACGCTAACTCTTCATCTATTCAAACTCCTGAACGCCATTTATCTTCTACACAAACTCAAAGATGCATGACACTAAGGTTTTTTTGTTTTTGTTTTTTTTGTCTCACTGACGCCTATATGACTGTAACGGCATTAAAAACTTAATCTTCAGAGCTGCTCTGAGAGTTTCTTTACAAGCATTTTACCATTTCATTTGAGAAAAACTATCGTCATATTATATTCACACAGAAACATTTGAAAAACTCTTGACCAAACGAATGGTTATACCGAAATTAACTTTTAGCCTTTCAATAATGAAAAGATTATCACTAGAAATAAAGGCTACTTTTCAAAGACAATGGGTTTGGTTTTCATCCAATATTACAGCTATTGCTTTATTTTTTTCTTTTTACCAGATGTGAATTATGACATGAGGCTAATTACAAGAGCAGTGACTAAGAGTGACATGTTTCCACTGACATCAGGTCAAGTAAAATGCAAACTCATATTTACCCACAACACAACAATATAAAAAATATATATATCTGTTTGATCTTAAATTGATATCTTAATGCTTGAGTATGTTTTCCCTTCCATATATTGCCTTATCTCATACATGAGCAGCTATCTAGTGGGGAAAAAGCGCAACATATATATATATATATGTGGCATTGGGGGGGAAGTGGTAACGGAGCTCTAGTTATCAGTAGTAGCGACTACGCCACCCCTGGCTAAACGCCTGGGGAAAATAACACTTAAAGAAAAGCACACCGGTTCGTTCGCTCCCACAGAGCATCCACCAATGAGGCGTGAATCAATATAAGAATACAGCTTTATTATCATAAAGGTAAAAATGACCAGAATGAACACAAGTAGTTCAGAATAAATGGCCAGAGCCACAAGCGATAAAACAACCGGACGAAATCAAAAGGGTTAACTCAAAAGGTTACATCATAGAACTGGGGTGTCTCAGAAAGTGGGTCGGCCACACATGGAGCATCACAACAGCCCAAATTAAAGCAGCCTTCCCTTGTGGATTTCAATCTCAAAAGACACTCTAGTGGAATTACACTACAAACATAAGTTACACCCCACACTTTTGACAAAAGACCACCTCCACACCCTAGATAGCCGCCACTCTGATACACCCCACTCCTAAGTCAAAAGAAAGAGGGAAGAGAAAGAATAAACATTTTTTCTTTAAACATAAAACACACAGCATTGGGCTGATTACTGCTCCATTAACAAACTAATAACAGAAAAAAAAACGATACAAAGCAAAATACCAAATAAATACCAGCAATAACCGCAGGAATAATAGTGGTAATAATAAATAATTATTATTTTCTGAAGATAAGGAAAAAATGATAAGCAACAATAGGAATAATACACAATGACAAGAATGAAAAGAAACAAAATAAATGAAAATAAATCAATAAATGTTACAGGCAAACAAATTTAACCAAAAATATCATAATTCACACAAAAAACCGAAAGAAACGAGAAAGAAATCAAAAAAATGAAACTAAAGCAAAACAGCAATGTCGCGGCTAGGCCATGCCGTCAAGCATGCCTCTTGAATGGCTACTTCAGATATCACTAATTAAGCGTGCACCCAGATCGCCCTTATGCTGATCACTGGGGAAGGAGAGAACACGTTATTCAATCGTCACCAACTCATTTGATCAGTACGGGTATGGTATGGGAATACCACTTACCGAATCCGGGGAGAAGCAAATCACCTACAGTCTGTTGTCCAACACACATATATGGTCGCTTTATTTCCAGTTGTCAAAATAACATCGCGAGGAAGATCAACCTTCTTTTTAACAGTCATATAAACTCCCACGGGCCAACTCTAGCTGCACAGAAAACCTAGTAATTTCACCATACACCTGCCAGCCATCGGCAAAACGCCAAACACACATACCTCCAACTCAGAGCGGTGGAATCCCGGAAGCGGCAGCAACGCCGTGACGCAATCAAATGACGTGCCTCTATGCTTGGAAATGCCGCTTTTATACCAACTGAGGTACCGCTTAATTATCGGCGAACTGGTATTCACCACAATCTACCCCCCTCAGCTTTTGCATCGCCGACCCGACGATGCACCAGCCAATAACAACCCCGTCACCTTAATTCCAAGGTCTAAAAATAGCCCCTATACAATTAGACCCGGAAGCCACTGTCCCGATCACCGTACGAGGGAGGTGGTGAAGGTTGGAGTGGTGACCTGCAGTTACTCGCCCTGTTCGTCTCACCCCTTCAACTACTTCCAACCCTAAAACTGATACTGGGGCAGGATGACTTTCTACCACCTCTACTTCACCAGAGGTACCTATAAGCCCTGGATCAGCCAAGTCTAGTACCCCCTCTGGTGACCGATCTTCGTTGCATGCCGGTGAATTAGGCACCACACTCTCCCTGCTCAATACATTGGAACCACCAGCTATTACTTGTACCAAATCAATCTCCTCTTCCTCCTCCTCTTCCTGCATAGGCACCTCTCTAAACTCTAACTGCTGCTGTGGTGGTTCTACCGCAAAATCACTACCCTGTACCCGCCCTTTCAATAAGGAACGGTGTACATTCCTCACCTTACTCAAATCGTCCCTGGGAGCAATGGAATAACCCCCACCACCTTCCGAAGGAGCCCGCACTACCTGATACTCAATCGAACTCCACACATCCTGGATCTTATGCCGACCTTTATGACCATATTCTCGCAGGTACACCCGCTGGCCCTCCACCAAAGGTACATCCCGTACCTGCTGGTCATGCTTCATTTTCCGTCGCTTGGCTGCCTCCTGTAATCGCCCTTGTGCCCCTTCAAAAGCCGTATGCAACCTGGCTTGATGCTCCAGAATCCATTCGTGTATACTACCAGCCACTGGTTCCTGTACCCTACCCAACAGGAAATCCACAGGCAATCGTGGTTCCTGTCCCAGCATCAAAAAATAGGGTGACTCACCAGTGGCTTGATGAGGGGTGGTATTATAATAGAAGAGAAGCTGAGGCAAACATGACACCCAGTCCCTCTTCCTGGACACTGGTAAAGTACGTAACAGATTGTGCAAAGTCCGATTAAAACGTTCGCATTGACCGTTACCTGCCGGATGATAAGGGGCCGTACGAGACTTCTCCACTCCATACAGGCCGCACAGCTGGCGAATAAGTGCGGACTCGAAGTTCCGTCCCTGATCTGAGTGCAACCGGCCTGGAATACCAAACTTGTAAAACCACTCATTGACCAAGACCTGAGCAACAGTTTCAGCCCGCTGGTCCCGTGTAGGAACAGCAAGAGTATATTTGCTGAAGACGTCAGTCATTACCAGCACATTTTCTACCCCTGAGGTCGAAGGCTCTAACAACGTATAGTCAATGGCCAGAATCTCATTAGGCCGTGATGCCAACAAATGACCCATGAAACTCTGCGCCACTGGCCGTGTGTCTTTAGCAGACTGACATCTTTCGCATTCCTGGCACCAGCGGGCCACATCTGATGCTAACCCGGGCCAATAACACCTTCGCCGAACTAATTCAGCAGTTCGCTCAATGCCCTGATGTCCATGACATTGATGCAACTGTGTCAGCACCTCGGTCTTCAAAACAGATGGTAATATCAGCTGCAAGAACTCCTCTCCGCCCTCCGGGCACTGAACCCTACGGTACAGTGTCCCATCTTGTTCTACAAAACGGTCCCACTGGCGGAGTAACTTCAATGCCTCCACAGACAGCCCCTGCCTCTCCTCAACCCTGGGACGGGCCTTCCGCCTCCAAAATGGCAGGAGCTCCGAAATAACTGGATCCTCCATCTGCAATAAACAGACATCAACACCAGAAGGACCAGGTAAAGTAGTGATAGCTGCTTGCTGTACCTCGACAACTGATCTGACCTCCTCTACTTGCTGCAGCAATGCTGGTATTGCTGCTCCCGGGGCTAATGCATGCAATGGCCCCTCTTCTGGAAAATTCTGGCGGGAAAGAGCATCGGCATTCACATTACTTTTTCCCGACCTGTACCGTATCTGAAAATTAAAAGCAGCCAACTGGGCAGCCCACCGCTGCTCGGTGGCCCCCAATTTTGCTGTAGACAAATGACTCAAGGGATTGTTATCCGTGAAGACAACACACCGACTACCCAACAGGTACTCCCGGAATTTTTCAGTCATGGCCCACTTGAGCGCCAGAAACTCCAGCTTCATAGAGCTGTAGTTAGACATGTTGCGCTCAGTGGGCCTTAGACCACGACTAGCATACGCAATAGGACGTATTTTCCCTTCCTGTTCCTGAGAAAGGACTGCTCCCAGGCCACCATGGCTAGCATCGACCTCCAGGATAAAGGGTTGGGAAAAATCTGCGTAAGCAAGTACGGGGGCAGTAGTGAGTTTATCCTTCAAGTCCTTAAAGCTCTGTTGGCACAGTTCGCTCCAAGCCGCCATAAAACCCAATCCAACTTGCTTCCTAGGCCTAGCCCTAGCACTCGAAAACTCTGCCGCTAACTTATGCAGGGGGGCTGCAATCCTAGCAAACCCCTCCACAAACCGACGGTAATAGCTAGCAAAGCCGAGAAAAGAGCGCAGCTCCGTAACATTAGTCGGACAACGCCACTGAGCCACCGCCTGGATCTTACTAGGGTCTGTAGCCACCCCCTTAGAGGAAATCACATGGCCTAAGTACTTCACCTCAGACCGAAGAAACACACACTTCTCCAGCTTAGCCTTTAAGCCCTCCCGATCCAGTCGACTCAAAACCACCTCCAGCCTCTCCAAGTGCTGCTCGACAGAAGAAGAAAAGACCACAATGTCATCCAGGTACAACAATAATGACTGGCACTGTTGATCACCAAACAGACGTTGCATGAGTCTCTGGAAGGTACTAGGCGCATTGCAGAGCCCAAATGGCATCCTATTCCACTCGAATAGGCCAAAGGGGGTGCAGAAAGCGGTCTTATACTTATCCCCCTCCCTAACAGGAACCTGGTTATACCCACTGGTTAAATCCAGAGTCGAAAACCAGCGTGCACCGGTTAGGGCATCCAGAGACTCCTCGATGCGAGGTAAGGGAAAAGCATCCTTCCTCGTCTTGGCGTTCAACTGGCGGTAATCTACACACATGCGTAAATTCCCATCTTTTTTCTTTACAAGCACAATTGGAGAGGCAAAAGGGCTACAACTTTCTCGGATGACCTGGGTCTCCAACAACTGGTTAATGTGTGCCCGTACTGCTTCATAATCAGTTGGAGGTACACGGCGATACCGCTGCCGAACAGGAACATCATCTAGTAATGGGATATCATGCGAGATCAAGTCGGTACATCCTAAATCTCCTTCAAAAGTGGAAAACACAGACTGATACTTCCGAAGGAGATCTTTAACCTTAACCCGATCTTCCCCCGACAAAAGAGACAAATCTACTGTATCCAGCAGATCCTGTGCATAAGAAACACCAGTCTGGGAAGAAACAGAACAGACAGTACCAGGCTTAACCTCTGAGACCCCAGGGGGTAATGAAACAACAGATACGCTCGTCAATGAGCCTATAACACGACGAGGGAACAACAGAACATCTGTAGTCCCCACATTAACCACAGGAACATAGACTGTACCCCTAATCACTCTGACTAATGCTGGGGAGATTAATAACCCCATGGGGAGCCCACCCTCGGGGGGCTCAAGAAGTACTACACTGTCAGAGTAATGCTCAGAGCAGGTGGCCGCTACCAATTTAATGGTGCCACCTGGAACACGACCTGCTCGAGGACCACGTACCCTCACTGCACCAGACTTCCCAGAAGCAGGCTGAGTACTCGCTTGGTGACAATATTGTAACGCCTGAAAGACTAACTTGGGCACAGCTGATACTAGTGGAGACTCAAAAAGGGAAGGCCCGTGCTGCCCAAAAAGTTCCTGATAGCAACGACCCAAGATATTCATCCCCAAGACACCTGGTGCCTGGGCACAAATACCACCAGGAGGGTCCCGGACTACCAAGACACCACATTTTGGCAACAACTTCCCACATAGTTCAACGCTTAACTCCATGTATCCTATGTAAGGGATAGACAACCCATTGGCGGCTCTAAGCTGTAACCACTGACAAGTCTTAAGACGGTCCTGACCCCAAGGCTCGAAATGCTCCCGAAAACAACTTTCAGTGATTGTGGAAACCATGGATCCCGTGTCAACTAAACAAGGAACTGGCACACCACCCATTACCACCATCAAATGAGGACAAGACGACATTAACTGCAACACGGAATCACCTCTACCTGGAATATCAGAGCCAGAGTGGCCCCCTACCGAACTGTGGCTCAACAACTCGGCGGGAACTAGTTTCCCGACTCCGCACCTGAACGAGGGAATGCCCCTACTAAAGCCCTAGTATTAGGACGGGTGACAGAGGGAGAGCGGGGTGGGACCCTTTCCCCATCGCAATCCCTCGCAAAATGACCAGGTTTTTGGCACCTCCTACAGGTCACAGGGCCACCTACTGCTCGAACACTGCGTGACGGGTTTTGTAACTGAGCAACACTTTGAGTAAGCCGAGTTAACTGTTCCTGCTGCAGTTTCAACATCTCTCTAAGCTCACTCATTTCTACAGACGGAGAGGGTTGGTCCACCCGTGAAGGTGCACTGCTTTGAACCCCATACTGAAAGCCATGGGCTAAGGGGACGGAATGACTACGGCTTCTTGTACCCCCAGACAAACCCTCCCGTTCCCATCGAATAGCTTCACTACGAACATGCAGTAATGTTACTTCGGGTTGACGACGGACCAATTGCTTTAACTCATGACGTAACGTACTATCAAGGACGTTTTCCACAAATTGATCACGCAACAAAGTTTCTGCATTGGACAACATAACCGGTGACCTCTGCTTCACCCTCTCCAGGAGGCCCATCAGGACAAGAGAGAACTCTAAAAGAGTCTCTCCCTCCTGTTGCCTTCTGGAGAAAAAGGCTTCTTGCAAGGAGACATAGGACTGGGTATCCCCATACAATTCCCTTAAGGCGGCAATGATCTTATCTGGATCCTCCCGTTCACTTGCTGGCCTATATCTAATTTCCTCACGTGCCTCCCCCTCCAGGTGATCAAACAAAAAGAATGACTGGTCTGCCGTAGATAAGTGCCGGGCCCGAATACAAGCCTGCACTTCTTCAACCCATTCATTAATTCCCAAGCCAGACCTGCCGTTAAATTTGGGGCATTTTCTGTCCCTAGGTACCAATACAAACCGCTCCGCTACGGCAACACCAGCTGAAACAGATGGCGTTGCTGCAGGGAACTCTGGTACATGGTCACTGCTAGGACCAGGTACACTGGCCTGGGCCTGCTCCTGACGCAGCTTTAAATTATCGGCTTTTAATTGGGCTACAAGTTCTCGTAATTCCCTTAACTCGTCTTCCATGATGACAAAATAAGGAATACCACTTACCAAGGTAAAGGAATTCAGCCCAAACAGACACTCCTAACCAAATGGACACCGCTGTTTTGCTTGTACTAGACACAGAAAAACAACACCACAAGAAAAGATGAAAAAACAAAAACAGCTAGAACGCAAATTGAAAATCCAGGGAAACAAAAACAGCTAGAATAAAACATCCACGCCTCAAGTTGATGTCTCATACTGAGAGAAAACCCTGCCGACTACGTCAAATGTGGCATTGGGGGGGAAGTGGTAACGGAGCTCTAGTTATCAGTAGTAGCGACTACGCCACCCCTGGCTAAACGCCTGGGGAAAATAACACTTAAAGAAAAGCACACCGGTTCGTTCGCTCCCACAGAGCATCCACCAATGAGGCGTGAATCAATATAAGAATACAGCTTTATTATCATAAAGGTAAAAATGACCAGAATGAACACAAGTAGTTCAGAATAAATGGCCAGAGCCACAAGCGATAAAACAACCGGACGAAATCAAAAGGGTTAACTCAAAAGGTTACATCATAGAACTGGGGTGTCTCAGAAAGTGGGTCGGCCACACATGGAGCATCACAACAGCCCAAATTAAAGCAGCCTTCCCTTGTGGATTTCAATCTCAAAAGACACTCTAGTGGAATTACACTACAAACATAAGTTACACCCCACACTTTTGACAAAAAGACCACCTCCACACCCTAGATAGCCGCCACTCTGATACACCCCACTCCTAAGTCAAAAGAAAGAGGGAAGAGAAAGAATAAACATTTTTTCTTTAAACATAAAACACACAGCATTGGGCTGATTACTGCTCCATTAACAAACTAATAACAGAAAAAAAAACGATACAAAGCAAAATACCAAATAAATACCAGCAATAACCGCAGGAATAATAGTGGTAATAATAAATAATTATTATTTTCTGAAGATAAGGAAAAAATGATAAGCAACAATAGGAATAATACACAATGACAAGAATGAAAAGAAACAAAATAAATGAAAATAAATCAATAAATGTTACAGGCAAACAAATTTAACCAAAAATATCATAATTCACACAAAAAACCGAAAGAAACGGGAAAGAAATCAAAAAAATGAAACTAAAGCAAAACAGCAATGTCGCGGCTAGGCCATGCCGTCAAGCATGCCTCTTGAATGGCTACTTCAGATATCACTAATTAAGCGTGCACCCAGATCGCCCTTATGCTGATCACTGGGGAAGGAGAGAACACGTTATTCAATCGTCACCAACTCATTTGATCAGTACGGGTATGGTATGGGAATACCACTTACCGAATCCGGGGAGAAGCAAATCACCTACAGTCTGTTGTCCAACACACATATATGGTCGCTTTATTTCCAGTTGTCAAAATAACATCGCGAGGAAGATCAACCTTTTTTTTAACAGTCATATAAACTCCCACGGGCCAACTCTAGCTGCACAGAAAACCTAGTAATTTCACCATACACCTGCCAGCCATCGGCAAAACGCCAAACACACATACCTCCAACTCAGAGCGGTGGAATCCCGGAAGCGGCAGCAACGCCGTGACGCAATCAAATGACGTGCCTCTATGCTTGGAAATGCCGCTTTTATACCAACTGAGGTACCGCTTAATTATCGGCGAACTGGTATTCACCACATATATGTAGTGATATGATCAACCATTTTTTTGGGAAAGTGGTACATTCCACCTGTATAAAAGGGGATGTGATTGACATCCAGGTAGCATGTCATTTGGGGTCACGGACATGACGTCATCTTGTGTGCGCCGTGTTTATGTCCAGCAGGTGGCTGAGGAGAGATTTTTTTAGATGCGGATAAACTTCTATCTCTACAAACCTCCAACTCGTACAACAGTGAGTGCGCGGGTCGGTGTGAGTCATTATTTGCAGGTATGTCACATGTGTATGTCTCATATAGGTGTACATGTAGGTGTTTGCTGGGGATCCTGAGGCGGTAAATTTTGCATTTAACACGTTTTGTGTTTTTAGTGATACGGGGGGCCAGGAGGTGTTGCAGCAGGCTTTTGTGGTCTATTTGAAAGTATTTGCACGCGTTTCAGTCTCGGCACCGGAGAGCTTCTGGGCGGGGTGGACTGTCCTTCATTGTGCCTGCTAATTCTTTCAACTACTCTTCTGCCATTTACCGGACGGTGAATGTTGTGGTACTGCATACTTTGATCAAATTGACCGACTTAATTGTAGCGCACTGGGGGGTTACCGTGACAACCGGAACCGCTCGCGTTCCCGGCCTGAAGTGACTCATTGCCCTCAAAATAATTTGACTTTAACTTTGTGGGGGGTAATTACAGACGAATCATTAAGTGTTTGACGCAACCATTGTGTTTAACTGCCGTTTCTCTGTCAGACTAGTTTCTTTTGAATTGCTTTACTTAAGATTGTATTTTATTTTATTTTGTTTGTATGCATACTGTGACACGTCACAACCTGTTGTGTTGCCCACAGTCTGTGAGTACCAGTGAGTGAGGATTGCCAGTGACCTGGTGTCCTTGTTTCCGTCAGGCAGCGAGTGATAAGTGTTTCTGACAAATAATAACCTGATGTGCATATGTGACTGTGTATGAATGTGAGTATTTTGTTTCTTATTTTGTTCTGTTTCCTTTCCCTTCAGAATTGGGGTACCAGTCCTAGCCAGTGTCGTGTGTGGTGGTGGTGCGGCTGTAGGTTTGCGGTGTTCACAACGTGGGTGATGATGCTGTGTGGTTAGAGCACAAGTGTTTGCTGTGTTCATTGGATAAGTAACTTGAGTCCCCCAGTTCTGAAATCAGAAAATTGTTTGTCTTTCATATTTTTATGATCCATGCTTATCCCTTTTTTTAGTGCTTATTAAAATAATCAATTTTGTATATATAAATTAGTGATTTTGAATAAATTGTTGAATTCTGTGTACTGTGTCTGATATCTGTCTCAGCCACCACGTATCTGTGTGCTGGTGATACATTTGTATACCGGTAGGTCCCCGGCCAGTTTCCGGGGTGGTGTAGTCTATATTTCTTGCCATAGTTGGCGCTGGGTTAAATTCCCGACAACAGCATTGCCACATTTGGCGTAGTCGGCAGGGTATTGTGGCTGCTGTACAGATTCAGAGACATTGTTTTTTTTGTTTTTTTTTGTTTTTTTTTTGTTTTCTAGTTGTGACAATACAGTGGAGATTCGTCTGGTAAGTACCCCTAATCAAATATAGCTATGGAAGCTGAATTACAGGAAATGAGAGAACTAGTGGCTCAGTTGAAGGCTGATAATGAGAGACTGCGACAGGAGCGGGCACCGGTTGAGTTGCTTGATCCTGGCGCAGCCTCTAGTAGTGTGTCACGGCCGGTAACTCCTAGTTCTGTCGACCCAAATGTCGGTACCGTTGAGCGCTTTGTGTTTATTCCCCGTGAACGGCGTTGTCCAAAATTTAATGGTAGGTCTGGTGTAGGCATTGAAGAGTGGGTCGAAGAAGCTCAGGCGTGTATGCGTATGCGAACCATGACTGTTGCTGAACAAGCTTTCTTTTTGTTTGATCATCTCGAAGGAGAGGCTCGGGATGAAATCAAATATCGACCGAGCATTGATAAAGATGATCCAGAAAGAATTATTTCAGCACTGCGTGAGTTATATGGTTGTGCAGAATCCTATATTGCTCTGCTGGAGGTTTTTTATTCGCTCCGACAATTGGAGGGAGAAACACTACAAGAGTTCTCCCTGGTATTGTTGGGCCTAATTGATAGACTTAAACGACAAGCCCCACATACCATCCCAAATGCAGACAGTGTAGTAAGAGACCAATTCATTGAAGGTGTGTTAGATAATGCATTACGTCGAGAATTAAAACAACTGGTTAGACGTCAGCCTGCTGCAACACTGTTGGACGTGCGAGGGGAAGCTATTCGCTGGGAACGAGAGGGGATGCCGGGTGGTGCCAGGGGGCGAAGTCAATCTGTTCCACTGGTGCGGGGAATTCAATGTGGGGTTCAAGGCGATACTGGGGTTCGTTCAGAGCATGGGGATCGCCCATCTGAATTGGTTGAATTACGGGAAATGTTTAATCAGCAGCAAAAGCAGCTTGACCAGCTTACTCAAATTATAACCCGAAGCCAAAGTACCCAGTTACGTGGTCATTCGCCACGTCCCACTTCTGTGATTTGTCGACGGTGTCAGCAGCCCGGTCATTTTGCCCGTGAGTGTAATTGGCGACATCATTCTCCCGGCCCGCCTACTCGTTCCCAGGCTGATTCTTCCAGCGACGCAAGGCCAGTTAGGTCTAGTTTCCCGAACCAGTCGGGAAACTAGTCCCCACCATGCTGCAGAGTCACAGTTCGGTTGGGGGTATGCGTGGCTCCCGTGTTTTACAGGATGACATATCCGTGTCTCGTTTAGTCTCCCCATGCCCACATCTTGTTGTTTCCATGGGGGGTGTCTCAGTACCATGTTTGTTAGATACTGGTTCCATGGTATCAACCATTACAGAAAGTTGTTTTAGGCTTTGGTTTGAACCGTGGGGCCAGGATCGATTACAGTCATGCCATTGGTTGCAGCTCAGAGCCGCCAATGGACTCTAAATTCCTTACATTGGGTACATGGAACTGGACACTGAGCTGTGTGGTCACGTGGTATCAGAGTGTGGAATACTTGTGGTTCGTGATCCTCCAGGTGGCAGCTCTAGCATCCCTGGTATTCTGGGGATGAATGTTCTTGGGCGCTGCTACAGGGAGCTTCTCGAACAGTATGGATCCACCCTGTTTGAGTTGCCATTAATGACGAATGAGGTGGAATTGTCTCAGGCTTTTCAAACTTGCCAAAGGGTTGATGGTGTTCTCACTTGCGGGGGTAATGTAAAAGTCCGGGGTCGTAGAGTGTGTCGTCTTCCAGGCGGCACCTTAAAGTTCATAACCGCAACGTGCTCATCCATATTTCGTGATAAGATTGTGTTATTTGAGCCCCTTGAGACTGGGTTGCCAGCTGGCTTATTAGCCTCCCCATCCTTAGTGCGTGTTAAGGGTGGGACAGTTTCTGTGCCTGTCATTAATGTTGGGGTTCTTGATGCTGTTTTATATCCCACAACCATTCTTGGGAGGTTGTGGGAAGTGTGTCTAGTTGACTCCCCTGTTGGGCTGACCGAGGTATCACTGGCAAATGCTCAGATAACGACCTGTGACACGATCGTTGCGTCAGAAGCAGGGCAGGTTAAAAATGTCGAATTGCAAGGGTTGTCGGACGAGGAGCAGGAACAGGTAAGGGCTCTCCTTTTGGAATTCCAGAGTGTGTTTTCCACTGGTGAGCGGGATGTCGGGGGTACTGACCTCCTGTCTCATGAAATTCCGCTAATTGACGAGACTCCAGTCCGACAACGCTATAGACGAATTCCTCCATCCGAATATGAGTTGGTTAAGACCCATATCAGCCAGCTTTTAGATTCGCAAGTGATTCGAGAAAGTTGCAGTCCATATGCCTCTCCAGTTGTCTTGGTTAAGAAGAAGGATGGTAGCCTACGCATGTGCGTAGACTACCGTCAGCTAAATGCTAAGACTCGAAAAGACTCCTTTCCATTGCCGCGAATTGAAGAGACACTAGATTCTTTAACAGGGTCTCGCTGGTTTACCACGTTAGATCTGGTCAGCGGGTATAATCAAGTCCCTGTTGCTGAATCTGATCGTTATAAAACCGCTTTTTGTACACCTTTTGGGTTATACGAATGGAACCATATGCTCTTTCGGCCTGTGCAATGCCCCAGGCACTTTCCAGCGCTTGATGGAGCGGCTCTTTGGCGATCAGCGACACCAGTCTGTCCTGTTGTATCTTGATGACATCATTGTCTATTCCTCATCCGTGCAACACCACCTGCAACGGCTAAGGATGGTACTGGAACGCCTAAGAGCTGCTGGCCTCAAGGTTAAGCTGGAAAAGTGCGCCTTTTTTAGGGAAGAGGTGCAGTACTTGGGACATGTAATATCGTCCCAAGGAGTAGCTACAGATCCTGGTAAGGTCGAGGCCGTAGCTCAGTGGCCCTGTCCCAAGACTGTGTCACAGCTGCGGACCTTTCTAGGTTTTGTTAGCTACTATAGGCGATTTGTAGAAGGGTTTGCCCAGATAGCAGCGCCGTTGCATCGGTTAGTGACCGAGGCAGGTAAAGGGAAGGTGAGTTATCGTAGACAGGAGTTGGGGGCGTTGTGGTCCGAACAGTGTGAACAAGCATTTCGGACGTTGAAACAAAAACTTACTACCGCACCCATCCTTGCATATGCAGATTTTAAACTTCCGTTCATCTTGGAGATCGATGCCAGCCATGTAGGGCTAGGTGCGGTGCTGTCCCAAGAGGTTGATGGCAAGGTGAGACCAGTGGCTTATGCTAGCCGGAGTCTTCGTTCAGCGGAGCGTAATACTGCGACATACAGCTCCATGCGGCTGGAGTTTTTGGCCTTAAAATGGGCCATGGCCGAAAAGTTTCGTGAATACTTATTGGGACATCATTGTATCGTACGCACAGATAACAACCCGCTGAGTCATTTGGTAACCGCAAAATTGGGCGCCACCGAACAGCGGTGGGCGGCTGAGCTAGCAGCCTTTGATTTTGAGGTGCAGTACCGGTCAGGTATGTCCAACCGGAATGCGGATGCATTATCACGGTTGCCTTCAGGAGGGCAGCCTTTGGAAGGCAATAGTCAGTTAGGAACGTTAGTCCCTGAACTGTTGAGGTGGACCACCACTGTAAGTTCAGCCTCACCCACCACTGTGAGGGCTGTGCAGGCGTTGCCAAGTCGATCTGGTCCCGAACTGTTGCTGTTGCAAGAGGAGGATCCCACAATTGGTGCAGCCCTTAAGTATTGGCGTCAAGGGCGAGGCCCAGGGCCTCAAGAGCGACGACAATTGTCTAAGCTGATCTTGGTGCTGCTTCAGCAGTGGGACCGTCTGGAGGAACAGGACGGCCTGTTATATCGACGGGTTTGCCGTCCCGATGGCGGTGAAGAGGTGCTACAGTTGGTGCTGCCTGCTGTGTTACAGACTGAGGTACTGACCCAATTACATCAGTGTCATGGGCATCAAGGCATTGAACGAACCCTGGAGTTGGTGCGACAACGTTGCTATTGGCCAGGGATGTCGGCTGATGTAGCACATTGGGTACAGCGATGTGAGCGGTGTCAGCAAGCCAAGGAGGCTGCACCAGTTGCTCGGAGTTACATGGCACATCTACTGTCCTCCCGTCCAAACGAGATCGTGGCCCTTGACTTCACAGTCTTGGAGCCTTCCCATTCTGGGCACGAAAATGTGCTGGTTATGACGGATGTTTTTAGTAAATTCACATTGGCAATACCTACTCGTGATCAACGAGCAGAAACCGTGGCCCGTGTTTTGGTGGAAGAGTGGTTTTATAAGTTTGGAGTTCCGGGGCGGATCCATTCTGATCAGGGCCGGAACTTCGAATCCCATCTCATTCAGCAGTTATGTAGCCTCTATCAGGTGGGTAAGTCTCGCACCACGGCATACCATCCAGCCGGTAATGGCCAGTGCGAACGGTTTAACCGGACTTTGCACAATTTATTGCGGACATTGCCCACTGGGAGAAAGAGGGACTGGGCTTCTTGTTTGTCCCAGGTGATATTCTGCTATAATACAACTCCCCACCAGGCCACGGGTGAAACCCCTTACTTTTTGATGTTTGGGCAGGAGCCGAGACTGCCGGTGGATTTCTTGCTTGGCCGAGTGCAAGAGCCAGTGTCTGGTAGAATCCACCATTGGGTGGAAGAGCATCAGGCTCGTCTCCAAGTGGCCTTTGAGGGTGCCCGAGAGCGGCTGCAAGCAGCAGCTCAAAATCGTAAGGCCAAGTTTGATCAAAGGGTTAGAGAGCAGCCTTTGGCGGAGGGCCAATTGGTCTATCTGCGAGAGCATGGATTCTTGGGACGACATAAAATCCAGGATTTATGGAGCTCGATAAAATATCAGGTAGTTCGGGCACCCTGGGGGGGTGGATCCGTGTATACGGTAGCACCTGTACATGACCTTGGTAAGCTCCGCCATGTTCATCGTACCTCTTTAAAACCCTGTGTTTGTGGCAGTCCGACTCTGACGGAATCTCTGGGGAATCAGTCTGAACGATCAGCACCCTTGATGATGGAGGATGAAATGGAGGATGAATTGGAGGATGGGGATGTAGCCTATGTGGTGGAAGCGCCACCAGTAAGTGAGAGGGGTGCAGAGGTGAGTAGAGCTCCTTCCGAAGGGGGATTAACTCCTGCCTCTGGAGTCGAGAGTTTGGCTATCAGGCCTGCAGTAGGGGTAGGTGAGAGTAGTGCAAGTTTACATCCAGAGCCCGTATCCGTTGCTTTGGGGATGTCCAATATATCTGGACGGGCCCCAAGACGAACTGGACGTGTAGGGGCAGGCCAGCATTCAAACCTGTACCGCTTACCACAAGCTGTAGGGAGTGAGGATAATCAAATCTCTGTCACGTCTACCGTGGGTGCTAACTCCGTGGTGGCCTGGTTTAGACCTTGGGATTAGCAGAGTTGTTCATCGTTGGGACTACGATGACTAATGGGGGGGTGGATTGTAGTGATATGATCAACCATTTTTTTGGGAAAGTGGTACATTCCACCTGTATAAAAGGGGATGTGATTGACATCCAGGTAGCATGTCATTTGGGGTCACGGACATGACGTCATCTTGTGTGCGCCATGTTTATGTCCAGCAGGTGGCTGAGGAGAGATTTTTTTTAGATGCGGATAAACTTCTATCTCTACAAACCTCCAACTCGTACAACAGTGAGTGCGCGGGTCGGTGTGAGTCATTATTTGCAGGTATGTCACATGTGTATGTCTCATATAGGTGTACATGTAGGTGTTTGTTGGGGATCCTTAGGCGGTAAATTTTGCATTTAACACGTTTTGTGTTTTTAGTGACACGGGGGGCCAGGAGGTGTTGCAGCAGGCTTTTGTGGTCTATTTGAAAGTATTTGCACGCGTTTCAGTCTCGGCACCGGAGAGCTTCTGGGCGGGGTGGACTGTCCTTCATTGTGCCTGCTAATTCTTTCAACTACTCTTCTGCCATTTACCGGACGGTGAATGTTGTGGTACTGCATACTTTGATCAAATTGACCGACTTAATTGTAGCGCACTGGGGGGTTACCGTGACAACCGGAACCGCTCGCGTTCCCGGCCTGAAGTGACTCATTGCCCTCAAAATAATTTGACTTTAACTTTGTGGGGGGTAATTACAGACGAATCATTAAGTGTTTGACGCAACCATTGTGTTTAACTGCCGTTTCTCTGTCAGACTAGTTTCTTTTGAATTGCTTTACTTAAGATTGTATTTTATTTTATTTTGTTTGTATGCATACTGTGACACGTCACAACCTGTTGTGTTGCCCACAGTCTGTGAGTACCAGTGAATGAGGATTGCCAGTGACCTGGTGTCCTTGTTTCCGTCAGGCAGCGAGTGATAAGTGTTTCTGACAAATAATAACCTGATGTGCATATGTGACTGTGTATGAATGTGGGTATTTTGTTTCTTATTTTGTTCTGTTTCCTTTCCCTTCAGAATTGGGGTACCAGTCCTAGCCAGTGTCGTGTGTGGTGGTGGTGCGGCTGTAGGTTTGCGGTGTTCACAACGTGGGTGATGATGCTGTGTGGTTAGAGCACAAGTGTTTGCTGTGTTCATTGGATAAGTAACTTGAGTCCCCCAGTTCTGAAATCGGAAAATTGTTTGTCTTTCATATTTTTATGATCCATGCTTATCCCTTTTTTTAGTGCTTATTAAAATAATCAATTTTGTATATATAAATTAGTGATTTTGAATAAATTGTTGAATTCTGTGTACTGTGTCTGATATCTGTCTCAGCCACCACGTATCTGTGTGCTGGTGATACATTTGTATACCGGTAGGTCCCCGGCCAGTTTCCGGGGTGGTGTAGTCTATATTTCTTTCCAAAGTTGGCGCTGGGTTAAATTCCCGACAACAGCATTGCCACATATATATATATATATATATATATATATATATATTTGTTTTACAGTTCATTGTCAGGTAAATAAAGCATTCTTGTAAATATGTTATTTTGTTTCTCTTCACCAAAGATCTGAAAGATCAGTCTATACTGGTCTATACATTATAGCTGTTTTCCTGGCATGATATTAGTCAGGTGGTATCAATGTTTATGGCTGATGTCATGTGTTTTGGGTTCAGTGTTTACTCTAATAGCAAATAATGAATTTTTTTTTCCGTTGATACACCCAGACTAGTTTTTCTTGTATCACCAGATATTATACATGTGATGGTTGTTACAGTAAACATCTTAATTCCTCTATAGCTTCCCTTGCTCCCCTTTAGTTAGACTGGGATCATGGATAAAGAATGAGCAAAATTAAAGTCCATCTGCTCACTGTTTCTTATGGCACTGTAATGTCATGTCTCATAATCTACAAATAATTAATGGACATTTCTTTTTTTTCTTTTTTTTTTTTTAACTACAAATAATAGTCTCAAATCATTGAATGACTTTATTTCATTACCATTTTTGAATAGCCCACTATTTACACATATTATCATTTACAATCACAATTTTTATATTTATGCTAGACTTGGCTTTATTAGCTGTTTGTGAAATACTCAATGGGCTTTCTTTTCGCTTTGCTGACATGTAAACCGATCTCATAGCTTCTCTGGTTTCTGTAGGGCTGATTGCAAAACAGGAGGCTCCACAATAGTATGTGAGCGTTCAAGGGAGTTTCAGTTTGAGGGTGTTTTGGGCGACTTGGTACCAGCATAAAAAGCATCATTGGCATCGTGAAACACGACAGGTGCATAGGGAGTGTCTTTTACACTTGATGTCTTCCCATATGAAACTGACTGGAGTTTTATATCGCACAGTTGGAATGTTTTAACAACACGTCGCATTGTGGACTCCGAGAGTAGCGACTAAATTTAGAAGAATATGTCTTGGAACACTTGTGTCCTTTGGCTGTGCATATTGATCTTAGATGGTAGGTTGCCCTTTGTGTTTTATTAATTAAAAACATAATAATGTGGGTATAGAACATACTAAGCATACTAAGAAAAATATAAAGTAGATATCTAGTGAAAGTTTTTTTAATAAATTGTTTTGTTCTAGGTGCGTTTGGTGGTACAGGAGGCGTGAAGTCGGTATCAGTGATGGAGGGAGATTCTGTTACTCTAAACACTGGATTATCCAATATGCAGGATCACATATTAATGTGGAAATATGGACCTCAAACTCTCGTAGCTGAAATCATAAAAAGGGCTAACCTGAGCTTTATGTATGATGGGAAATTCAGAGACAAACTGCTTGTGGACAACCAAACTGGATCTCTTACCATCACAAACATCAGTATTACACAGTCTGGACTTTATAGACTTCAGATCATCAGTCGGCAAATAACAGTAAAGAGATTCAACGTTACTGTCTATGGTGAGTATGTTAATAAATCTTAATTACCGGAAACTAGGCTAAACACATATAAAGTTTTGTTTTGTTTTTTCCTTCCCTGTGGGATGCGAGAGATGGAGAAGTATACAGATATACAGGATAATTTAATAAGATTTGTGAGACATTTTCTGGCACTTTGTTTCACAGACAGGTTGAATAAAGAGTACACCACATAATTTAAATCACTTCAAGCACTTACCCTCAAGTTGTTCCAAACTTTATTAATTTCTTTCTTATGGTGAACGCAAAAGATGATGTTTTGATGAACCAAACATTGGCTGATATGCATTAATATCCAAAGTATTTTTTTTTTCATTGGGGACCAACTGATTGGTTACCAACATTCTTCAAAATATCTTCTTCTGTGTTAAACAGAAGTAACTTTTACAGGTTTGAACAACTTGAGAGTGAGTAAATGATGACAGAAGTGTTATTTTTGCATGAACTATTCCTTTAAGGGTTCGTTTTGTGTGTGTTTATGTACTGCTCCCACAGCATTAGCTTGGACTTCCCATATTGACTTGGTTTATTTTAGTGAAAGCAAGCAATCATATCCTCAGCAGACAACTAGAAATGGTTCATTCATGAAGTTTTTTTTTTTCTTTTTTTCAGAATTGCTACCCATTCCCAGCATTAGTAGGGATTCTTTACAGTGTTCTCCATCATCTTCATTGTCTTCAAATCACAGTTGTTCACTGTTGTGTTCTGCTGTGAATGTGAGTGCTGTGACTCTCTCCTGGTACAAAGGAAACAGTTTATTGTCCAGCATCAGTGTGTCTGATCTCAGCATCAGTCTCTCTTTACCTCTGGAGGTGGAATATCAGGAGAACAACATCTACAGCTGCGTGATCAACAATCCCATCACAAACCAGACCACACATCTGGACATCACTCAACTCTGTCAGCCATGTGCAGGTATGTCAGGGGTAGTAATAGAGTCTAGGCTGCTCTATTGTTCTTTGTAGGACAAGACTGATATATGTATTGTACTGTAGTACTGTATCACTGCTACTTTCCTGTGACTCAAACCGTAGAGCAGAGCACTAATAATGCCAAAGTCATAAGCTTGATTCCGATGTAAAACAAGTGCTGTTATCTATTTCTATTATAGAATGGAGACACTATTTATTTCTAATAGTACTAATACTTCCTGTACTCCTGGCCACCATTGCCATTTTTAAAATGACATCCTTGTTCCGTGGAAACTGTGAACACACAAGAAGGTAATTATGATTGCAACTTTAATATTCACAACTTAGGCTTAATTGTTTAAAGCAGTGCTATAAACATTACAACATTACAACATTACAACAGGTGCATAAAAATTGACATGGTTTTAACATATGCTGTAGTTGGATCATTTTTGGTACTTCAAATGCATGCCACAATGTGTCTGAGAGTTGAGACAACATTTTGAATATGTTTTTGAACACTTTTCTTTTGCCAGGTACATTAGGCTACAGCTCCGTTCTGGGTACTCTGTGTACACAATACGGTAAGATACAGTTTTACTGTAAACACTGTGTCTCTCTGTTCAGCTCCATCGCAGATGTGATCAGTATTTGTTTTTGCTTGCATATATGTATGGGCATGATGCTATTGTTCTGTGTTTCCTTCGGCATTCTTGTACAACAAAATCATATTATAACTAACCCCTTTTTTATTTTACAGAAACCCGACAGCAGATCACATGATATAATCAAGCGTTATGGCAAACTGAGGATCCAGCAGCATTAGTATTAGTTATATCCTACAACAGCTGAATCTTTGGCCACTGTATAGAGAAATGATTCTATTTAGTTCGATATTTAGTAAGATGACCAGGCCTCCGTATATTATTATTGTTATTGTTTTGTTATTATTATTTTTATTTATCTGGAAATTATTATACAGTATGCCATTTAACTGAAACTAACTTGTTTTAATATAAAATCACACTATGAAAAAGTCATTTCAAACATGAAGAATATGGGTAACCAAACAGCTGCTGCACTGAGGGGGAAATACACTGGGAACCAGAAAGTGTCAGAAAACTTCACACATTCTTCAAAATAATTTCTCTCATATTCAGTAGAAGACAGAGGTGGAGGTGAGTAAATGATGACAGTCTTTTCCTTTTTGAGGCGAAATATTAATGTAATGTAATGTTTATTAATATAAAACCTGCCTTCTTTTATTTGATTGGTCATCAGTAATTTAAAGTGCTGTAACTTGTTAACTTCTATTATATATATATATATATATATATATATATATATATATATATATATATATATATATCCATTGGAAAAACTTTATTCTTAAACTGAAAATAACAAAAACTTAAAAGAGTTGATTTAGATATGTTGATGTGTGGGGTGAAATATAATTTATTATGCAGCTCTGTAAAGAAATCTTAAACATGGAAAGCCACAGTAGATCCTATTTCAGGGCTTCCAATATATCTAATAGAAAATAAAATAAGACACGATATTTTTTTTTTATGACTAAGCGAAGAATTTAAATGAGTGAAATTTGCCCAAATGGATGGCAGTGAAACGGCTTCTCTTCATGTGTTCATTAAGGTTT